>NW_028122633.1:0-109651 GCF_965194805.1 Balaenoptera borealis | reverse complement strand
CCATTTTATTGTTCCTTGAGTGGTACCAGGTTGTGGACGAAAACTGCTGCTTTCTGTTTGAAAGGACCATTGTGTGTGATCTTTGAAACTTACTCTGCAGCCCACTGTTGAGGTGGGAGAGGTGGCCAGAGGAGCTAGTCACCCATGGGATTTTTCTGGAAAAAAAAATTACTGGTGATGCCTTTGAAATGTTTCCTGTGCTGCTTTGTATTCTTTTCTTCACACTAGATTATCATAAAGGGAGAGATGGGAGCATTTTATTGTCTTGCTGCTGTATGCATTTTTTTACCTGTAGGAATAAAGATAAAAGCTAAACCGTTTGGTTGTCTTTTATATGCTTCCAGTCTGAGTACTAGGACTGGGGTGTGGGAAGGTAGACACAACACTAACACTTCAACCACGTATGTTTCTCAGAAATGTTTTTCAGTGACCTCTGAAATTCTAATTAGAAGGCCACTGAGCTAAGAGTCAGACAGCTTACTAGGGGTAAAATTATGCTCCTCGCAACAATGGTATTAAGATCTATCATGTTGATTAGGAGTTTGGGATTAACAGATACACACTACTATATATAAAATAGATAACCAGCAAGGACCTACTGTATAGCACAGAAAACTATACTCAATATTTTGTAATAAATAACCTGTAAGGGAAAAGAATCTGAAAAAGAATATATATATATACATATATATATATGTATAACCAAATCACTTTGCTGTACACCTGAAACTAACACAACATTGTAAATCAACCATACTTCAAAAAAAACAGATCTACAATACTGACCAAATACCTTAGTGGAATCCTCCACCAACATAGCAATTACTGTTTTTGTTCATTTACTCAGCAGATGAATTGAACACCCAGTGTGTGCCAGGCGCTGTGCTCGGGCTTCCAAGTGAGAGGAGGACAGTGCCCATGTTCGTTTCCTATGACTGCTGTAACAAATGCCTACAAGCTTAGTGACTTCAAACAACACGGATTTATTATCTTATAGTTCTGGAGATCAAAAGTCCTAAAAAATCTGTTGGCAGCGCTGTGTTCCTTCTGGAGGCCCTAGGGGAGAATCTGTTTTCTTGCCTTTCCCACCTTCTAGAGGCCACCTATATTCCTCGGCTCATGGCGCCTTCCTCTATCTTCAGAGCTAGCAGCATCACATATTCTCTCCTACCTGACCTCTGCTTCTATCCTTACACCTTCTATTTATTTATTTATTTATTTTTGGCTGCGTTGGGTCCTCGTTACTGCACACGGGCTTTTCTCTAGTTGCGGCGAGCGGGGGCTACTCTTCATTGCTGTGTGCGGGCTTCTCACTGTGGTGGCTTCTCGTTGCGGAGCACGGGTTTCAGTAGTTGTGGCGCGAGGGCTCAGTAGTTGTGGCGCATGGGCTTAGTTGCTCCGTGGCACGTGGGATCTTCCCAGACCAGGGCTCGAACCCGTGTCCCCTGCATTGGCAGGCGGATTCTTAACCACTGCGCCACAAGGGAAGTCCCCTTACACCTTCTTTCTATCTATATCTGACCGTCTTTTCTCCTTGTAAGGATGCTTGGTCCCACTTGGATAATTCAGGATAATCTCCCCATCTCAAGGCCCATAACCTTAAACGTATCTACAAAGTCTCTTTTGCCAGGTAAGGTAACATATTCAAAGGTTCTGGGGATTAGCCTATGGACATCTTGCCCTTGAGTTAGTTCATAATATAGCATAAGATGATAGACACTAAACAGATTTTCATAATTAAATGTGATAAATTATAAGATAATCCCTGTACAAGTTACTATGGGAACACAGAAGAGAAAACATCAGACTGCCCTGAGGAAGTGCTTTACACAGGAGGAGATGTTTATATTGAGTCTTAAAAGAAGATAAGGAGTTCAGTAAATGAAGGAGGAAAGGCTATGGGAGGCGGAGGGAGAACCAGGTTTGAAAGAGCATGACTTTCTCAGGCAGCGAAGACCAATTCAGTGTGACTGAGGTGTAGGAGGCAATGACAAAGGATGGGGCCAGAAAGGAAAGAGTTGGGGCTAGCTGAAGAAGGAATTTGCACCCATCTGCCATAATAACAGGTTTGTATGTTATTTTCCTTTAGACAGCAGGGAGCCATGGAAATAATAAGTGTTTCAGAAAGACCACACTGCATGTAATGTGGACAATGCTTGGCTGGAGGAGGAAAGGAATCACTGAAGGCAGGGAGGTTACTGTTCTTTGTAGTAAGATGTCTGTGAATAAATGGGCTATATCACCAGTATAAACATGGTTAAATCAACAAGCTGCCTTATTTGACTATTTTTCTACCTGCGGTAGGTTGAATAATGGCCCCCAAAGTTATAAGGTCCTGATACCTAGAACCTATAAATGTCACCTGATTTGGAAAAAAGGGTCCCTGCAAATATGATTGAATTAAGGATCTTGAGATGGAGAGATTTTCCTGAACTATCTGGGTGGGCCCTAAATGAAATCCCATGTACCCTTATAACAGGGAAGTAGAGGAAGATGACAGACAGAAGAGGAGTAGACAGTGTGACCATGGAGGCAGAGATTGGAGTGATGTGGCCACAAGTCAAGGAATGCCAGCAGCCACCAGCAGCTGGAGGAGGCAAGGAACAGATTCTACCCTAGATGCTCCAGGGGGCGCATGACCATGCTGACACCTTGATGTTGGCTCAGTGAAACTGATTTTGGACTTTTGGTCTTCAGAATTGTTAGGGAATACGTTGAGGGTTTTTTTAGCTACCAAATTTGTGGTACTTTACTCTGAATGGACACGTCCCCTGATGCCCTAGATAGTCTTAGGGCACCATCACTCTCAGAAGTTTATCCCAACTTTAGTTTAAATGATGTACCTCTCCCAAATAGCTACCCTTTAAGTCTTCATAGCTAAGAGGTTAATGGGGGATATATGTTTCTATTTTACACAAATGGAGAAATTATTTTTTAGCTTTTAGTACAAGCCTTGTTATGTTCTATTTAAATATGTATTTTTAGAGTTTTATCTTAAGAAATCGAGATGATGTGTGAAGCAAAAACAAACAAAAATATTAGCTGGGGTTGACGGATCAGCAAGCTTTCCCTGAAGGGTGGCACCATTCTGAGCTGACACTTTATTAGGAGAATATTTTGAAAAAGAACTTTAGCTCTCATGGTCCTTTGAAGAAGTTGCCGTTCTTACAGGGGCAGCTATAGTGCCATTCAGAAGAGAATCTTTCATGTGTGTGTGAAGTTTTCATGTATACAAATCAGATTCCTGCTGTATTTTATTTAATGGGTTGTAATTTTTTTTTTTTTTCTTATTAAGGTAGCACTAAATGGAGTTAACCTGTGAATGAGAGTCAGGGAAGTAGTTTATAAGGAGCCAGCGTCCTCAAGTCAAACAGAAGTTTTTCCAACTTCAGGGCTACTATTAGCAAGTTGAAAACCTCAATTTATTCATCTGTGAAATGAGATTAATAACAGTACCTGCTTCACTAGGTTGTTGCAACAGTTAGGTGAAAAAAAAATACACAGCACCTGCCATAGTTTTCGACACACACGAAACACTCAATGAATATTTGAGGTTACTAAAATTAGAGTCATAATGATGGTGATAGCCTTATGTTTGTTATCTGGCACTGCTAAATGGTAAGACGACCATTAGGAGCAGCATCTTGTAGAAAATTCTGGAAAAGTACAGATACGATGTTAGTAACTCAGTTTTTTTTTTTTTCTCGATTCAAACTTTATATTTTTTATTTTTAAATGAGGACATATAGGCATTGTTGTATAGAATTCGAATTACTGTGGTGACAGCAATCCTGGTGCATTTACTGGCAATTCAAAAACTCTGAGCCACTTTACCAGGAGATTTGATTTTCCAAAATGTCAGAGAATTCTTGGTACAGTTCTGAATAACTGTGAGAACAAGCTTTCCTAGGATCACATCGTTGTTCTATTCCTGCAAAATTCAGCATATCTTAAAGCCATATAGAAATAACTTGTGTGTAAAACAGAACAGAGTCAGATTCTCAGCTCAGAAAATCAGGAGCAGGTCCTTCCCAGGAAAGGCAGGCAGGCACAGGACAGTGCCTAAAACAATTGTCAAATACATAGTTATATAAGATCAGTGATTGTAATAGTATAACTCTAGATATGGGAAGATGCTACAAGAGGGAACCATTTCCTGGACCATAACAGATTAGTAGGACAGACGACCCAGAGGCTTTGGGCTACTGAGTAACTCAGTTTTGAAGGTGGTGTTAAGCCCTGAGCTGATAGCCCCTGTGACTACTTTGGTTCCAGGGAGATGCAGAGCAGTCAGTAAGAACACCCTGTCCCTGATAAGAAGAAACACATGAAAAGAAGTAGGCCTGGCCTTTAATGATTAAGTTAACTTTACCTTGGAGGTGGTAAAAGCCAGCCAGCAAGGACTTGGTATGTTCATGACCAGTATAACAGGTATAACTATGAACAATACAAGACAGTTGTTCATGAAGTGCTAAATGCTAAATACGTGTTAAAGGCTATGATTGATCAGAGAAGGCCTGGAGTCATCAAAGGAAACCTAAGGAAATAAAAAATTAAGCTGGTTATTGAAGGAAGGGGAGGAATTGAGTGGAGCGTGGGAGTTTAGAAGGAAGGGGAACACTTCAGCCAGGGACCGTGACATGAGTCAAAGTAAAGCATCACAGTGGTCCTAACACCACTAGCTTGTACAGGTACTCCACTAAGGCCCTCCATCCCAATTCCTTTCTGGCCAAAATAAAGTAGTCATTAGTCTCTGAATTCACCCTTAGCTTTCCTGCCTCTATATGTTTGCCAACACTGCTCTGAAATCCTGTCCACCTCTCGAAGTCTGTTGTCAGTCCTGCTTCTTTTGTGAAGGCTTTCCTTATCACAAGATGATGTGTTCTTACTATCCTTACTATAAGGTCCCCATAGTATCTTGGGCGGTCCTCTCTAATGCTACTAATAACACTTGGCTTCAAATTAGAGCTCTTTGTGTAATTGTTTATGAGTTCCTTGAGGGCAGGGATTGGAACTTATTCATCTTCATACACTTTGGAGCAACATGCAGAGAGCTTGGGCATATTGATGCTCTCAAATTTTTAATACTGAACTGAAGGGTGTTGATCTCTATGTTCCTTGAGAACTCCCCAAACTGGAGTGGAAATGATACTCACTACATATATCCGTATAATGTTGGAACTGGAGAGCCCTGTAATTTATCCAAATATTTTATGTCTTCTACCTTACTTCCTGGTTTGCTTGTTTATGATGAAGTGTAGCTCAGCGCTGGGTATATAGTAGGTGCTTTAATAACATAATGAAAAAATGATAATTCTCAAGTGATCTATTTACAAACTGCTACCAAACATGACATGTACAAACACAGATAAAAATTCTTTATTCAGTGATTCAAATTATGATGGCAATTAGAATTTTGTACTAAAAAATCACTTTTTGTATTAAGCTCTAAATCTTCCTTTCTTTACACTTAAGCAGGTGCTGATTAGAAATGTACAGATCTTCTTTAGAAGCAGGTTAGTTTCTCCATATGGGCAGTAATACATACATTTATATATTTCTGGCATGATTGTTTTTATTCATTTGTCTTTCTCATTGATTATAAAAGCCATCAGGGCAACCAATCCATCCTCCACTTTTTTATAACCACCTGTACTCAGGTGTATAGTGATCCACCTGCCCATTCTCAGCACTCAGTAGATACTAACTTACTAAAAGACAGTGAACTTAAGAGGGTTATGGTGACAGAAACATTTGGTGAGAATTGTTAGGCAGTATAGCCTGGTTCTTTTAAAGAGGGAAAGTAAAGAGCGAGACAATTTTAGAGGATTGATTCTGAAGCCTAGTTGTCTGTGTTGTAGATAAACTGGTAATTTTCTTTTAATCTCATTAGATTCTATCAAATAAAAACATATTTCTCACAGTTCTTCATGTTTGTTAATGAGAGTTAAGTAGAATCATCTCCATTCCCTCTTCCCTGATTACTGCCGTTTTCAGGCTACATAAATCCTGCATTGATTACTTGTCTATGGCTTGGTCCACAATTATGGAATTTTTTATCTTGCATAGTAAGTCTAGAAAAGGGCCTTAGTTTTCTTTATGCATTGGATTCTAAATGACAAAGCAGATTATCCCTCAATGATAGTTATTTCACATACTTGACTATATTATTTTTCAAGGATCTGCTGTGTTTTGCCGCTCAGCAAAATACATAATCCCTGCCACCCAATAAAAAACTTAATGGGCAAAGTACAAATTCCATTTTATCTTTGGAGACTTCTAACGCTGAATACATGAAGCTTAAGAGAAAGGTCAGTAAGAAAATATCTATCTCAAAAAAAAAGACAATTGCTGTGTCTATATAGAAAAGCATCATATGAACCAATTTCAGTGCAAAGTGAGCTATTTAATAAGCCAGAAGATGTATCCTCAGTAAAAGAAAACACGTACTCACAGCTCTTCATTTTCATCAGTTCTTAAACTGGAGTATCATTTGTGACTCTCCATGTTTTACAGATTCGTTAGATAATAAAAGAGTCCTACTGATATCTTCCCAAGTATTTTTTTTTAGTTATATCCCTAACTATGGTTAAACTAAATGAAAATAATACATTTGAAACTGAAGTTTTTATTAATTGATTTTTAATAAAGGCAATTTCTGGATGATACCAAATGGAAAGGCCTAAATCTCACCTCACATCTCTCTCTCTTTCTCTCTCTCTCTCTCTCTCTCTCTCTCACACACACACACACACACACACACACACACACACACACACACACACACACACACCATGAGTCATATATTTTGTCTAACTAAGACTAACCACCAAATTTTCTAATTGGATTTTTCAGATGACAACTGAAATCTGAATTGTGTAGAACCAGCATTTGCCAGTGAACTGTATTCATTTTTACTTTGCAACTGACAGACCCGTGGAGTGAGCTTTGAGGCATATTTAGAAGAGCATACTAGTCTCTACTCCACTTTCTGCCTCTTGGCATTTCTTACTATAGGTTTTAAGGGCTCCAAGTATTCAAAGTGGCCAAAGAGGGCCAGAATCCACCTAGGACTAATACAATAGGACTCCGATTCCAATTTTTTAGGATTTGGGGATGGGAGCTGTGATTGAGAGGACCAGCACTCTAGACCATGCTTCTAGAGTTTCTTCAGTGACTACAGACCTTCCTACTCTTACCAAACAGAAATTGCCCTTGCTCTCCACAGGGACTCTGGGCTCCTGAATTGCCACCCTGGTCTTCTCCTTTGGAAGGTAACATACCAGGCTTACTGAGAAATAATCATATCAGTCTGGTAGCAGAAGAAGCTGTCATTACTCACTATGCTAATGAAAATTATGATGACACTAAGACAGACTTCCTGGAAAACCTAATTATGCAACAGCAGTATAGCAGAAAGCAATTTGAAGGATAATGTTTACTGTCAAGCATCAGGAAATAAACAGTTTCAGCAGGTGACTGAATGCTCCCTAAGAACTGGAAACATTTGATCACCATAAAAGTACCTTACTGTAAATATTCTCAACTCTGAATGGTATGACATCCCATGACACAAAAAAGAGCATGCAATAAAACACACTTAAACCTTTCTTTCAGTCCATTCATGATCCAAGGTTGAGTTCTATTTTCTCAACCCTGGCTCACGAGTCACTTACTAGCTATAAAAACTTGGGCAAATTGGTTTGAGTCTCAGCTTCATTATCTGTAAAATGAGGATAATAACAATGGTTCTACCTAGCTGGCAGTTTTATTTTTAGCATCAAATAAAAGAATTGATGTAAAGGTACTTCGTAATAATACCATGATGGAATTACTTTCTTTACAGCTGAGCCTCGTATCTGTGACTGTGAACCCTCCTTTATGGAGAAGGTGAGGGAAAGGAGGCTTATTCCCCCTCTCCACTGATATCCCCATTTTCAAGTTTATAACTGCCTGTGCAAAGGAATAGAATGAGAATACCTTGCAAAATCTGATTCTAATAATCAGCAAATCAAGAAGCATTGGTTCGTCACTTAATCTGAGATAGCTCTATGGAAATAAAGAACAATGCTAAAATACAATCTATTCTTAAGACGTTTTTAGTCTCCATGGGGCAGGGCAAAAGGAACGCACGCTAAGCTAGTGGTTCTCAAAGTAGGGTCTAAGGACCCCTGGAAACCTCCAAGAACATTTTAGGGTATCTAAAATGTCCATGCAATTTTCATTATAATACTAAGACATTATTTGCATTTTTCAATCTTGATCTTTCACAAGCATACAGTGTAGTTTTCCAGAGGCTACATGACGTGCAATACAGATTGCATGCAGAAACATATATAAGAATCCAGCTGTGTTCTATTAAGCCAGATGTCAGAGATTTTTTTAAAAATGTAAAACAATGCCATTCTTCTCACTAACTTTCTTTCTTTTGGAAAATGTTTTCATAAAAAATATGTTATTTATGTTAACATGTAATGTGTTTATTATTGTTATTTGAAATGAAATAAACATCTTTTAAAATTCCAGTTTTAATTATAAATATGGTAAATATTAAAAGATTCAACCCATATAAACAAATCTTTTTTATCACATTTTTAAAATTAATTTGTACTGGAGTATAGTTGATTTACAATGTTGTGTTAGTTTCTGCTTTACAGCAAAGTGAATCAGTTATACATATCCATATATCAACTCCTTTTTAGATTCGTTTCCCATATAGGTCATTACAGAGTATTGAGTAGAGTTCCCTGTGCTATATAGTAGGTTCTCATTAGTTGCCTATTTTATATAGTGTGTATATGTCAATCCCAATCTCCCAATTTAATCCCTCCCCCCTTTCCCCCTTGGTAACCATAAGTTTGTTTTCTACATCTGTGACTCTATTTCTGTTTTGTAAATAGGTTCATTTGTATACTTTTTTTAGATTCCACATATAAGCGATATCATATGATATTTGTCTTTCTCTGTTTGCCTTACTTTACTTGGTATGACAATCTCTAGGTCCATCCATGTCACTGCAGATGGCATTATTTTGTTCTTTTTTATGGTTGAATAATATTCCATTTGTACCGCATCAACAAAGCTTTACTGGGGGGACAGGGCTGTATAATTTTAAGAGTTCTGAGGGGTCCTGAGACTAAAATATTTGAACACTACTACACTAAACAATACAATCTAAGCACTAATCTATGTGCTGCTGACTGTGAGAGTCCCTTAGGACATTGCTATTCAAAGCATGGTCCATGGACCACAGAGTTAGCCTCACCCAGGGGCTTATTAGAATACGAATTTCAAGTTATCTGCCTTTTAACAAGAGCCACCATCCTCCCAATGATTCATGTGCACATTTTTAAAGTTCGAGGAGTATTGGGCTAGATGATACAGGGAAAGTTTCAAAGAAGAAGTGGCTTTGCATAAACACAGGCAGAGGATCAAGTCTACAGATTCAAGCTTTGCACACTAGCCAATATTCTAGACCACTGGTCTCTAATCCTATCTGATCATTAGCATCACTTGGGGGATTTTGTAAAAATCTACAATTCTTAATGAGAATTGGCATGTTTTTTGTGGAAGGGTGTTTGGCAATATTCATTCAAATAAAAAATTCACATACCTTTTGATCAGAAAATTCTACTTCTAGGGATTTATACTATGTAGACACTTGCACATGTGCAAATATCTTAAGTATGAGAATATTCACTGTAGCATTGTTTTGTAATTGCAAAAACATGGGGAAGAAAATCTAAATCTCCAGCAGTGGAAGACTTTTTAAATATATTGTTGCTTATCCAAACAATGGAATGCCGTGCAACTGTTAAAAAAAAAAAAAAAAAAAAGAAAAAAGGGGTATTCCTTTGTGTAATAATATGGAACAATTTCAAAACATTATGGGAAGAGATAAAGCAAAGTACAAAGTGGTATGTATAGCTCGTTACTCTGTAAAAAAAAATGATATATACACGCATATTTGCTTGAATATACAGAAGTTGTTTTCATAAAACACTCAAGAAACCGGTACCCGTATACTCACTAAACTGATAACCGTGGTTTCCTCAGGATAGGGGTCTAGAGGAGAGGAGTGAACAAGATTACTTTTTATTGGATACCAACAATTGTATTTGTATCTTGTGAATTTAGAACCATATTTATGCATTGCCTATTACAAATAAATAAACAGATCCCTAGATAATTAAATATTCTGATTTAGCAGGTCAAGGTGGGGCTCATAAATGTGTATTTGGAGGAAAAATACAAGCTCCGGGAGTGATTCTGAGGGGCAGTCGAGTTTGGGAAGTCTTGAACTTATTGACAGTCACTCAGAACTCTCTTCCCCATGAGCACATCACTGTGGGAAATAAAAGGGAATGTGCATGCTCTTCCTTCCTCTCCCTATCAATGGTAATGCCCATCTCTCCCAGAAAATAAGAATTTTAGCCCAACCCACTTTGAAAACAGGGACTGGTGGAGGGTAGGAAGTAATCACCAGATGTGTTCTATTTGAATTTGTACAAGCTTTAATTGCAATTTTTTGGCCCCTACCTTCAGGTGTAAAACAAAATATACTATTTTGTAAAAGTTGTTTTCTAATAAAAAAAATCTAATATTTATTATGTTTAGAGATGTAAAGACTTGGGAGGAAAGAGGTTACTTTTTCAATAAATTGTCATTGTACAAAACATTTTTCAGATGTTTTCCCCCTCCCTCCCAGTCCTTACATTATTCATTTCACCCCCTTAGGAAGGAGGATACCAATGTACTTTTATTGAGACAGAGGATGAATGCATGGGGAATTGGCTTAAGTCTATGCACCTATGTGTTTTTATGTGTATATATGCATATACATGTCAAAGTTTACAACTTTCACCTCAGAGGTACAAGATGTAGCTTTATTTTCTATAACACCCCTTCTTGCTCTGGAAGCCCCATCCCTATAACTATAAAGAGAATGACTTCATTTGGAATCAAGAGTGGTAGACTGTTGTCCTCCCTCAAAGAGTAGGAGTCCGGATGCAAACTTGCTCAGTTTAGCAAAGCTTCCCCATTGTTCCCTAAGATTGGGTCACGTTATAGCTCATCGAGATTTTCCTAAGATTTCATTAAGTTAGCGGCTATCAGTAGACGTACTTTCTTATCACTTTAAAATGCCTCTCACTTTTCTCCCAGTTTATAAGTAGGATCTTTTTAATCTGGGAGTATTTGTCTGATCTATTGATTCTTGACAAATGAGAGAAATGCAAATGGAAGGATGTTCAGCAGATTGTTAACAAGGTGCTCTGAGTGCACAAGGAGATAAGAAGGGTCCCCCTCAGGACTGACTGTCCAGATTGAGGTCATAGTGGAAGGTCATAAATTCTCATTACCTCTCTGGTTGTTATGGTGATAAGAAGGTGCTGACCTGGAAAGGGGTTATGCAATTTAACAATGGGAACATGAAGTTTTCTCTAAGCCTTTTGAAAATTGTTTTTTGATTTTTAATTTAAGTATAGTTGATTTACAGTATTTCAGGTATACAGCAAAGTGATTCAGTTTTATATATATATATATATTCTTTTTCAGATTCTTTTCCATTATAGTTTATTACAGGATATTGAGTATAGTTCCCTGTGCTATGTAGTAGGACCTTGTTGTTTATCTGTTTTAAATATAGTAGTGTGTATCTGTTAATCCCAAATTCCCAGTTTATCCCTCCCTCCTCCCCTTTCCCCTTTGGTAACCATAAGTTTGTTTTCTATGTCTGTAAGTCTGTTTCTGTTTTGTATCATTTTTTAAGATTCCACATATAAATGATATCATATGATATTTTTCTTTCTCTGTCTGACTTACTTCACTTAGTGTGATCATGTCTAGGTCCATCCATGTTGCTGCAAATGGCATTATTTCATCCTTTTTTTTATTAAGCCTTTTTTTAATATAGGCTTCGGAGCTAGGCAGGAGACTATCTTACTCCTGTGGCAAGACAGGAAAAATATTAATTAAAAGCTTTTCTGAATACAAAAATGGTAATAAAGGGGGTGGGAAGAAACTTTGGGAGGTGATGTGTATGTTTAAAGCCTTGATGGTGGTGATAGTTTCACAGGTGTATACCTATCCCCAAACTCATTGAGATGTATATATTAACTGTGTATAGCTATATATGGGTATATGTAGGCTCTTCTGATCCTGCCAGCCAAACTTGTGTCTGGCTTCACAGAGGTGTTATAGCACCAGTAAGGGCTACAGAATATGGGGACTCTGTACTGGTAATAGATAAGACCATTGGACTGACTCAGTTGCAGCATTTCTTATTTTAAAACACCCTCTTTTATTATGTGTTAAGCATTAGTGATAATGTATATTTAGGAAGGATGTGAAATCCTAACGTTTTAATTTTACAAAATAGGAAAGTGAAAGACATTTTCCTTGATTTTTAGCCTATTTTCTTACTGTATAGGTAAAACACATATCTAATTATTTATTTTTGCTTGAGGGTTAAAAGTTTATTTCATTGTAATTGGGGAAAAAAACCAACTGTTACTCCAAGTCACTTTATTTTTCATAAACTTGTTTTCTGTTGGACCAGCTTCACCTTATATAGTAGCTTTTTTAAAAAATATATTTATTTATTTATTTGGTTGCACTGGGTCTTAGTTGCGGCAGGTGGGCTCCTTAGTGGTGGCATGCGAACTCTTGGTTGCGGCATACATGTGGCATCTAGTACCCTGGCCAGGGATTGAACCCGGGCCACCTGCATTGGGAGCACCGAGTGTTATCCACTGCACCACCAGGGAAGTCCCTACATAGTAGCTTTATGAAATCACAAATGTGACTCCATATGCCATTTGGATGGCAGGAGAAAATTATTAATATGTTTAGGTAAATTTTATTTATGATTAGTCAAGACAACATTTTAACGTCTGAAATGTATTCTGTCAGTTCTTAGCTCTGTTGGTCACTGGGAAATGCATGCTAGCCTGCTTTAAGATTCTGGAAGGAAAAGAACCCATCTCTGAGAGATATGTGTGTGTGTATATATATATATATATATATATATATATATATATATATATATATATATATACTGTTCTCACTCTATAGGAGACAAAAAGTCTGTATCATTTTATATCAATAGAGGCACATCCCAGTTCTAAGTTTTGAGCTGTGTCTGCATCAAAGCCCAAAACATCATTATGACCATGAGAAAGTGTGTCAGTGCCCCAAATTATTAAAGGCAACTATAAGTATACTTTTCACCCTAGTGCCATATATGAAAGCCAAAGGTCCCACAAGTACTTATTTAATATGCTGTACAAAGCCTCTGGTTCCCATTTTACAGAGTGTGTGCTATGCTGACGTCTGGATAAATCCCAGGAGCAAGCAATTTACCATATAAACAGTTTAGATCAATAAAAGAGAGAGGCTTCTAGAATTTGGAGCTGTGATCTCCCCAAGCTCTAATAGGAGATGTGATGAGGTATTAGAAGTTAATTGCAAGACTGTGTTAAACCTGCTGTTTTGTAGAATAAGGCACAAAACAAAAGGCCCCACGAAAAATTGGATTGTTTTTAAGAGGAAGAATGTTGATGGTGAACAGGATCAGGGAATCCACGTCACAGGAAAATCACTTGAAGGCCTTCAACAGGTTCAGCATACAAAAATGAAGTCCTGGAATGGAGGTGTGGGCGGGAGAAGGTGAAGGTGAAGATGAGAGGATAGTTTTTGCCCATGTTTGGAGGTTTTACACAATGAAGAGGGATTAGATTTGTCCTTTGTGATCATGCGAATTCAAATTGGGAGCAGTGGGAGAGCCCCATTTAGGAAGTAGTGAATTCTCAACTACTTCTGGATATTTTAGGGGGATGATTAAGCTTGAGAAGGGTACTTGGACTAGATGACTTCATTTCGACCCTCTTTGTTCACTAATATTTTACAAAATTACAACTACAGTTAAGGTAGGAAATTGCTTAGAGTCAACTGAAGTTACCTTCAAGGTTGAAAAATCACCAGCAAACTGGAAAAAAATTATAATACATCATAGATAAGAGTTACACTCTCTACTATGTAAAAGCTTCCTTAATTTAATAGACAATAAAGGAAAGCTAGGCAAAGAATACAGAAAATAAATTTATACTAAAATTAATATAAATAATAGATAATATTTATATAGCACTTACATTAGGCATTAAGTGCTAAATTCAACTAATCCTCAAAATATTTTAAGTTGAGTTCAGATGAATAAAAATTGAGGCACAGAGAATTAAATATATTGTCTCAGTCAAATAAATAGCAGATGGTAGAGCAGGTATGTGAATTCAGGAAGTCTTGGCTCTGAAATCTGTCCTCTTAATCATTACTTTCTACCACAGGTTCATAAAACTTTTTCTGTGAGGACCAGATAGTAAATATTTTAGGCCTTTCTGGCCACACAGTGCCTGTCAAAACTATTCAACTTTGCTGTCGTAGTGAGAAAGCAGCCAGAGATATTATGTGAAAGAATGGATGTGGCTATGTTCCAATAAAGCTTTATTTATGGATATGGAAATTTGAATTTCATGGAATTTCCATGTGTCATGAAATATTCTGCTTCTTTGGATATTTTTACCAGTGATGCAAAAATATAAAAACCATTCTTTTTTTTTTTTTTCTTGGCCCTACTGCACGGCATGTGGGATCTTAGTTCACTGACCAGGGACTGAACCTGAGCCCCCTGCAGTGGGAGCACGGAGTCTTAACCACTGGACCACCAGGGAAGTCCCTAAAAACCATTCTTACTTGCAGACCATACAACATCAGAGGGTACTAGGCCAAGTTTGGCACATTGGCTGATTCTGGCCCGTAGCCTATAATTGGCTGACCCTATTTCTCTACTGCCACTCAGTAGAGTTCATATAAATGATCAATAAACACATGGAAATACGTTTCATGTGTTTATTAGAAATAAAAGGAGTGTCAACAAAAAACAAGATATCATGAAATACTCATCAAATTGAAACAGATTAAAGGAGGAGAAGTAATTAGCGTAAGCTTTCTGGTGAGGGCAGGAAACACTTTGACAGTATGATAAAAACTGTGAATGTGTGTACACTTTGACCTAGCAGTTCCACATCTAAGTGTTATCCCAAAGAAGGAATTAGGTGCACAAAGATGTGTGTAAGAATATGTTTTGTGGATCTTTGTTTATAATAGAGAAAAAGCAGGAGCAGGAGACATCCTAAATATTCCTTATATAAGATTATTTAAATAAATTATGGTACAACGTTACAGTGGAATAATATCTATTTTATTTATTTATTTATTCATTTATTTATTTATTTGGCTCCACCGGGTGTTCATGCAGCACACGGGATCTTTGTTGCTGCGTGCGGGATCTTCGTTGCAGCATACGGGATCTTTAGTTGTGGCATGCATGTGGGATCTAGTTCCCTGACCAGGGATCGAACCTGGGTCCCCTGCATTGGGAGCGCGGAGTCTTAGCCACTGGACCACCAGGGAAGTCTCAGTAATATCTATTTTAAATGATCAATATTTACTGATATAGAAAAAATTTCCATATTATATATATATTATTGCAGGAAACGTCAGGTTACAAAAGAACACGTATAGGGTAATCTTTTTTTGTTCATGGCTTTTTATACATGCCAATAGAGATGTTGGCAGGTCTGTTCATTGAAATGTTCACAGTGATCATCTCTAGGCAGTTAAGTTTGGGGTGATTGTGTTTTTTGGAGGGAGCAGGGTGAATTTTTTTCCGTAAACTATTTTGTGTTGCTTCCGTTTTTAACCATAATATCTATTATCTTTATCTTTAGAGAAAAATCAAGGTAAACTTATTTTTGTTTGGAGCAATAGTAGTAAGGTTGGATATGAAACATCTACTATACATTTTTTGTTGCATAACTTACAACCTATAGTCACATCATGCACCTCATTTCTGCCTCCAGGCCTTAGTGCTCCTCTCTTCTCCATCATTTGTTTCACTGCTTTACTAAGAAGCCTTAAAGCCATGTTGTGTTTTCCCATCCATCTTCATTGTCTCACTACTTCCAGGCTCATAAACTAATTTCTTGGCTCCTTCTACTGGCCCGGTAGAAATCCCTCCCCCTGCCAGTTCTCTGGTGCTGGGGCAAGATTGCAAAGACTTTTTCTTATAGATATAGGGAATAAAAGAGAGAGGATCTGATCATCACTCTCCAATGTTACTTCTAGAATCCTCTCTATCTGCCTTACAATTCTTTTTAAGTCATTTTGCTACTGTCTTTTGGCCCCCAGAAATGATTATATCCTCCCCAAGGGCTTCAGCACTTGGCTCAGATATTTCTCCTCCATTCTGAAACACAGCTTCACCTCTGATGCCCTGGAAATGTCTGTGATAGTTCCTAAAGATTGATTCCTTAAACGTTGCCATGGTTTTGCATCCTCCCCAAGTAGCAGATACATTTGAGGTTTCCACTGGCCCAGGATACTCTAAGGCCGGGCTAGGTCTATTCCAGAGTGAAACTTAACACTCTCCCCTGAGGTGGATTCTGTATTGAACTACCCTTTCAGCCTAGGATCCTTGGGCTCCAGTAGTGACTTGGTATATCCTGGATTTCTGCTGGCTTCTGCAGATCATAGGGAGGTACCACTCTCTGTTTTGGTTCAAGCCTGATTGGTGTCTGAAGGAGGATGATAAAGACAGGTGAGGAGAGTGGTGGTGAGAGAACTTGCCCTGTACTTGACCGTATTTGATTTGCCACAAAACATGCCAACTGTGAGATTTGGTTTCCAACTCCATCTTGTCTTAACTTTCCCTACGTTGTCCCTCTTCTCATTTAGCTTTATCTTTGATGCCCTTAAAATCCATTTCAATGAAGTATCAGAGATTTTTCTGTGCTTATCATTGATCCTTGTTTGCTTCTGTAAAAAATATGTATATGACAAAACCAATCCAGAAAGACTGGCTGCTGTGGAAGGCCTACTATATAATAATATAACATCACTGTAGAAAAGGTTTCATGGAAGATATAGTTGGAAAATTCCTGAGAACTGTAAAAGCTAATGACTCCAACATGATTTGCTTTCCTTACATGAAATGGTGATGCACAAGGATTGGTAATCCATGCTGAAAGTGATTGTGTACAGCAGTGGGGAAATGACGGTGACCACAAAGCACTGTTCTTTGGTGACCTCCTGTCTTCTATCAGCTGTTAATGGCCATTCAGAAAGAGAGATGAAATTGCACCAGTGCGAGATCACCTGGGCTTTGTCACAAGCACAGAAGGAAGCACTGGGGAGATCCTGAGACTGAGCCATTTGAAAGAGGTTATACATGCTTGTCATGTCCTACCTGCTGGAGCTGAGAAGGAATGTGTAATCTGACATAGGAGCCTGTTTTCTCCTGTGGTCTTACACTTACACCCCAGGAGAATATGTGTGTTAATGGTATCATATGATAAGACTCTGAGGATCAAAATCTTCCCTACTGGTGCCTAGAATTCCACCATTAATGATCCATTTCTTTGTTTTAAACAATCATTTCCATGCAGAGTTCATTTTAAATAAAATTGTTCCTGGGAAGGAAAACACACAACATCATAAATACTTATTTTGAATTTACTAATTAATGTATCCAAACAGTCATCCCTTAAAAATGGGGAAAAAAATAGAGGCTTGCTGCTATATGTTAGACACTGTTAGTTACCTGGGGTAGAATGATTACCCAATCTATAACCTCAAGGAACACAGTCCTGTGAAGAAAGAGAGAGAATGACTAATTCAACACAGGGTGTTAAGGACGAGATTAATATGGGTTCACAGTTATTTTTACTTAAAATAATATTAATAAGCAAAGATAATCTTTGCCTTCTTCAGTTTTGCTCATTTCCCAATAGCTTGAGGACAGTCATCTATTCCCCGACTGCAGACACATTTGTAGCAACGTGATGCTTTCCTGCTCATTAATAACTAAACTGATTCTCTCATTTGCCAGGATTTATGAAAAGAGACATTGTAGAATCCAAGACTTGAAAGGAATTTCAGAGGTCACTTAGTAAAATTTATAATCCCATGCAAGGATTCCATTTAAGACATCTTCAAAAAGCACCTTTGCTTGAATAATTTTAGTGATTGGAAACCCCCTTCTTCCAAAAACAAAAAACAAAAACAAACAAACAAAAAAAACCTTATGACCCACCTTTATTCTTTAGATCAGGACAGATTAATTTTTTTTAAACTTGAAAAAAGTTAACGATTACCTGTAAATAATAATTTAATTCATTTATATAACCTAGAAGCAAAAACATAAAAAATTAGATGGACAGGATACGGTTAAAAAATTCCCATCTTAAACCTTCCTTATAGGCAAAGAACATAATAAATTTCTTTTCCATTAGACTATTTGAAAACCAAAAGAGCTCAAACCTGGTATCCTGAGTTCAAATAATGAAAATGTTCCAGTGTAGGCATATGTATATAGTTACATGTAAAAGGCTTTGAAATGCATCATTATTTGTCTCTTGTTAGTTTCATCTTGTGTTGCACCTCAGCATCTTCAGGGCCCCAAACATTGTAGACAGAGCTATTTTTAAATGATCTACTGTGCATCAGATAAATAATGGGTTTGGAGGACAGTCTGATTTTCACCATGAAATTTGGAAGATAGGGAACTGAAAGCGTAGTCATTTCTTTGAAATGCTTTGTGGAAACTCTCAACCCTTGAGCAAGGTAACCACTCCAAAAGCAAACAAAAACCCATTTTAACTAATCCTAATAAAAAAACAAAAGTATTTATCTTTGGCAGATGCAGAAAGCATTATATTCTGTTTCACAAGGATTTTTTTTACAGTGACTCAAGTATGTAATTATATGTTATAGCTGATTACATGCACTTACACTAATTATGTAATAAAGCATAATTATACTAATTACATAAACAGATGATCAACTAAAAATCAATTTTATCCTAGAACCCAAGGATATGCTCAGATAACAAAGGTAAGAGACTATTTTCGTGAAACTACCAATTCAGAATAGTCTTTAATATTCTCTGACCGTTAACATTATAGGGGCTTAGTGTGTAACTTTTTCTGGCCTTTCCAAACCTATTCATCCTATTCTAACTTTTGAAACTCCAGGCCTTTTGGTAACAGCCAAGAAGGTGCTCTGTATTCAGATATGTGTTCAAAGTAAAATGAGCAGAGAATTTGCATGAAATCTTGCTGTGGAGAATGGACCTAAGTCAGGAAAAGAACTCCAGATGTACTCAGCTTTATGAAATCACTATGTTCCTGAAAAGTTACATAGAAATTTATTTTCCTTAAGGACAAAATGGCTTTGGAATAACACTGCTGGCTGATTTTCAACTGGCAATGCTACCCATTCTCTAACTGTTCCATGGGAGAAACTTACAGAGGAGAAGACAGGCAGATGGACTTTTCAGCTTAAAATTTCTCTGTAAAGAAATAGATAAACATGCTGAACAGTACTTGATATTTAAGGAAATCTGCAACAAAGTTTTTCATAAAGTGATTACTCCCTCAGTGATATCAGCCTTTCTTAGTGTAAGGACACATGTAAAAGGTTAAAATCAGAGGTTCATGTTTATGTGACAAAAATAAGAAGTAGTAAAGTCTTTGCCAGATTAGGCCCTTTTTCCAGCATGACCGCTGGAGCCCGAGGAGAAAAAACATTTTCAAGCTTCCCATTCATCAATCATGCTACCAAAATTGCCAGATCTGTCACAGGTCTTTTAAGAATAAAACTCTTTTGGGGACTTCCCTGGTGGTCCAATGCTTAGGACTCTGTGCTTTCACTGCACAGGGCACGGCACAGGTTCGATCCCTGGTTGGGGAACTAAGATCTCGCATGCCGTGCAGCGTGGCCAAAAAAAAAAAAAAAGAATAAAACTTTTCCCCTATATTTAGTAGTTTCACTCAAAGACAGATTCCCTGAAGTAAAAGTTACAGGGCCAAAGACATCTTAAGGCTCTTGATACATATACTGCAAAATTGTTCTCCAAAGGGGCTGTATCAATTTCCACTGCCATTAGCAATCATGAGGTCGTCAGGGAGGCACTCCCCCGACTATCAACACTTTTCCAAACACATCTCGTTCCCTCTTTCCCTTTAGTCTCTCAAGAACCAAGTGATCATTCTTCTCTTCAGAACTTAACGTGGCTCCACCTGTGTTCATGTGCCCTTCCCTTTTGATCCATATTGAATGGTTGGGGTTTTTTTAATTGAAGAACAGTTGATTTACAATGTGTTAATTTCTGCTGTATAGCAAAGTGATTCAGTTGTACATATATACATTCTTTTTCATATTCTTTTCCATTATGGTTTTTCTCAGGATATTGAATATAGTTCCCTGTGCTATACAGTAGGACCTACTTTATTCATTCTATATGCAATAGTTTGCATCTGCTAACCCCAAACTCCCAATCCATCCCTCCCCCATCCCTCCATCGCCCTTGGCAACCACAAGTCTGTTCTCTGTCTGTGAGTTTGAATGGTTTTTTAAAAGCCATTCCCAGCAGAGGGGTAGAGGGGTTAGATACTTTGGACTTGCCAATAATTCTTCCTTCATTAACTCACTTTGCCTCCCAGGGTTGACCATGCTCAAAAAGCCCAGTAGGTGTGTGGTCCTCTAAAGAAGACAAAGAAGAAAGAAGCTGTGGGTTTAGTGAGTAGTCTCTGGGCTACTCCTGAAGTTGATCTTGTGGGGGTAGCTGTTTGATTTAGAATCCTGCTGTGGCTTCTAATTTTAGGCTTATAACTTGGACCGTAGTTTAGTTAATTTTGATGCACTTGGACTAAAGCAGACTGACAATTGGTTATACCCTCATTCACATTCTCTATCCTGTTCTCATGTCCAAATCCAGACTCCTCTCTAACGTTCCATGTTACTTACCCTATGAAGTGGTGTGATATGGTAAGAAGGCAGACTGAGTTCTAAACTTGGTTCTGTACAAATTAACTGTATGGCTTTAGGTGAGTTATTACTTCACATTTCTTTATCTGAAAGTAGATACAATACTATTTGTCTTGCTTTTGCGAGGATAAAATGACAGAGACAACGTGATTATGAAAATAACAATAAGCACAGTAACGATAATATTAAGGGCTATCATTTGTTGTGCACTGACTATGGAATGCTTTACCTACATTACCGCATTTAAATTACATTTCATATAAGACGTTCAAAGAAGTTAAGTGACTTTCCCAAGATTACAAAGCTAGTAAGTGGTAGAGACAGAATTTCAACTTCAGAGCTCATGTAAACAACTACATCAAAAATAACTAAAATATGAAGTAGAACGTGACACGATTGAGTGCACAGAATAAATATGTGATAGAGTACAAAATCTGTTAGGAATCTCCATATATTGGGCAGTGTGGTATTCCTTAAAATGGACCTTCAAACCTTAAAAACTAGGAGTGATGGAAGGGAGTTGGGCCAAGACAGCAGAAGAAAGCCAGATGGTCTTATGGTGATAAAGAGGCCCGTGGTGGGCTCTGGTACTGAATGCAGGGAGCCAGTCAAACTAGAAATAACTATCATGCTTACTTCTCAGGATGGTGGTGAGGAGAAAGTGAGAAAGAAGATCAAGAATATCCTAATAGCAGTGACTTCTGATGTATGAATACTTACTATGAAACAGGCACTGTGCTGAATGCTTAGAGTATGAGAATTCTGTTTAAACTGAAGATTTTGATTCGATAAGTCTGGGGAGGGGCCTGAGATTCTGCATTTCTATCATACTCCCAGGCGATGTTCTTGCTGCTGGTCTGTGGACTACACTTAGTATAGCAAGGACGTGCGTTACCTCATTTAGTCCTCAAAACAAACACATTGTACAGAGGAGAAAATTGAGCAAGGGAAAGGTCAATTTGCCCCATTGTCATACAGTGGCTGAATGAAGATTCAAACCCTATCTCATGCTCATAACCATAACACTCTACTGTTCCTCATTTATACTTGGAAGAAAACAATATTTTTACATTTATATGACAGTTTTCCATACTTCTCTGAAGGGTCAGTTGTACAGATGAATTATCACTGAACATACCAGGTGATCTTCCTACAGTAGTGGTCACCAGGAAAGTCTGGGAAGGATTTGGCTGGTCTTTGTGTTGGCCTGTCGTGGACATAAATGGTCAGAAAACTTCATCTGTAATTGATTAACAATCCAGACTGAGAAATCAGGGAAGTGGTGGAGGTAGATTTTCCTCTCAACTCGGGGACTGGCCTTTGGCAGAACCCTCACTTGGAACTGTGGCCTTGGGCAAAGTCCAGCTGGGCTGATTCTCCATCGGGGGGAGTAAAAGCCCATTGGGTTCACCAGACTTGAAAGGCCAGCAAATGAATGCTGCCTGTATGGAAACCTGGCGTGGTTTAGTTATCCACCTTAAAGTAACTTTAGATTTTCCTTCAACCTAAAGAAATTATGGCATCTCTTAGATTTAAGGAAAAAATGGCTAAAACAGAGATTTCAAAGGGGAGAAAATCATCTGCATTGGCCAAATGTTTCATAAGAGGAGAGAAAAAAGTGTGAGTGCTACAGTAGAACTTAGAGATCAACTATTTCTTTTTCTTTAATTAAAAATTTTTTAAATTGAATTATAGTTAATTTACAATGTTGTCTTATTTTCTGGTGTACATCAAAGTGATTCAGCTTTCTCTCTCTCTCTCTCTCTCTCTCGCTTTCTCTATATATATATATATACACATACATACATTCTTTTTCAGATTCTTTTCCATTATAGTTTATTACAGGATATTGAATATGGTTCCCTGTGCTATACAGTAGGTCCTTATTATTTATCTATTTTATATATAATAATGTGTATATGCTAATCCCAAAATCTTAACTTATCCCTCCTACCCCCCTTTCCCCACTGGTAACCATAAGTTTGTTTTCTATGTCAGTGAGTCTGTTTCTATTTTGTAAATAACTTCATTTGTATCATTTTTTTAGATTCCACACATAAGTAATATCATATGATATTTGTCTTCCTCTGTCTGACCTACTTCACTTAATATGAGACTCTCTAGGTCCATCCATATTGCTGCATGTGGCATTATTTCAAGATCAACTATTTCAAATGCTTTCTTTTGGACCAAAGAAAAAGGAGGCTAACAGACTGCCTAAGTTCCCACGCATAGAGCTAGTTAAGGTAGAGTCCATGCTATAAACTCAGGATTCCCGACACCAAATCCAGGGCTCTTTTTCTTAGAGCTCTATGCAAAACTGGGATAGCAACTTTGCTACTTTTAAATCAGCTGGCTGTATTACTTTTTAGATATTTTGACATATTTCCTCAGTTTTTGAACTGTGTGCACATCTTACCTTATTCATTAGATATATTATTTTTATTTATACTTTTGGCAATTTGTTTTTTTCCCATTTTTTTATGTCTTTCCTAGTCCTAGAAAGGATATAACTTGTAACAATAATATAATAAACAAGAAAAATACAAATTACAAGCATTATGTGTTATAATAAAATCAAAACCTGAACTCAGATTTCTTCACTTTCTTACTACATAAAAAAATGTGGTCCAAGAAACGTCAGCCTCAGCCTCACATGGGAGCTTTTCAGAAATGTGGAATCTCAGGCCCTACCCCAGAACTCCTGTATTAGAATCTGTGCTTTGACAATTCCCCCCAAGTGATTTGCATGCATATGAAAGTTTGAGATGCGCTGCTTTATAGCATGCCATAGTTCGTTGCTTAACGTGTCTCTAAATTTCCCCATGGCACATATGCGCCACTATTTCTATATTTCCAATAACGTAGGCTGTTCTGAGATATAACAGGAGTGTGTAGGTAAGGGATTATTTTGTGTAGAGCATACCTTAACCGCTTTTGCAATCCTGATGTAAGAAGAATAAAACTGTTCCAACAACTATAGCTAAGTGCAAATGAGATTTATTGACCCATTTCTACTTCTGTTTCATTATTAAGCCAAAGAAGAGGCATTTTTCCCCAAATTTGCAAGATTGAAAGGCAATTTAGTTAAAAGGACTCTGTACTTGTAAATATCTAATTACAAAAGCAATTTTCCCTCTTGTTTATAAGAAACTGGAATAGTATGCCAGTTTATTCCTTTAGGTGGTATCTGTCAAATGAGTGATCCCCGAAAATGTATGTAGCTTTCTTAATATCAATTCTCAGTTTTCCAATAGCCAATTATTTGGTAAGTGGGTTTGCTTCTCTCTTTGTTAGCTCTTTTATCAGAAGATAACTATGTGAAAGAAACCTAAGGATTTGGTCAAATATTTGTTAAGGGAGGTTGAAACCCTGTCCAAACAAAGATTATTTTTTCTTTCATGCATGCTCCATCCTTGCAAGAATAACAGAGTGTACTCTAACATCACAGAGTTAGTGTTGGATTAATTAACTCAGACCATCATGCAATGGAGGCCAATGTTGTGGGTTCTATTCCCGTTAGACCAATTAAGTTTATCCCTTTTCCTGACAGCTATGTTCTATTTATCATGAAGAGACTGGATCTGGAAGTGCAGATAAACAGGTGTAGACTCATCACATTACTATATTAACAAGCTTTGTGTTGCATTGGTAGCATCATTCCAGTAGAGAGAGGATAGTATTTAGCAGCTATGTGAGAGAGAGATCTTTCATAAGACTGTCCCATTAGTAACTTTGCTACCATTCTTGGATTATATTTAATATTCTAAATACATTAATATCGTCTCTTTTTGATCTGGTGTAGAGATAAAAACATAAAGCTTACTACCAGAGTTTGGAAGAGTCAAGTCACACAAGAACACTGAATAATAATTGCCACAAACGTGAACCATTGTACGACTTCTGGATGGTGGAGTAAAGACCTCTGTAAATGTGCCCCTCTATAAAAACAACAAAAACACTGTCAAAGTCATCAAAATTAACTTTTTCAAAATCAACTCTGGAAATTAACCAAAGTCTTTCAACAATCTGAGGATCATTTATTTTAAGAAAAACTGCTGAATGTTGGTAAGGAAAGCAGGGTTTATGGTCTTGTAGCTTAATCTACTCCCCATCTCCCTCTTTGCAGCTCTGCAGTAGCCTTGAAAGTCAGAAGCCTCACAAATATTGGTCACTATGAAAATGAGCCCACTTGCAGTTACAGGAAGGAACAGATTGTGTATAAAGTTCCTCAAAAAGTCCCATCCCTGGAGCATTCCCATTTCTAGAGCTTTGACACTATATGACCTGTCTCACAGCTCCCTGGAAAAGCCCCACTCCAAGTGTATTATCATTATTAGGACCTGACTCAGCACTCGCTTTGCAGAACAGCCCTATCCCCAGGTCATTTGTCAAAAACAATCAGTGGCAATTGTTTAACATCTCAGTTGCTTGAGGCAGCAATAACAGTTGGAGCCAAGAAGAGGCAGACCAAAAAACTTTTAAAAAGTGATGTGGGGAAAAAAGACATTTATAGGGAAAGTTGAAAAGCTGTGAAATATTCCCAGGTAATCTAGAAGGCCCTGTGCACATTCAGAGCTGTGTGTATGCTCAGGAAATACCTGAAAGGAAGCCAGTCTTTCATCTTTGGCTGGTTTTGAGGCCTTGTACAAGCAGGATATGTAGACTTGTAAACTACCTGGCTGAGTGTTGAAGACACGCTCCAATATACACAGAACCACTTGGCAAATTCTGGGAGACTTACTGGATCCAAGCTTTTAAGGAAGTCTTAGCCCAGTCATTAGTTGACCAGTAACCTAACAAAGCAAAATTTACATTGGCCACACACTCACATACAACAAAGAATACAGACTTTACAGGATTAGCCCAGGAAAGTCATTAACTAAAGAGCAACAAAAACAGCGTAGTAACGACAAAACATGAGAGAGTGAGATCTTATTTCAAGAGTTGCCACATTATCTGAAAGGTCTAGTTTTCAACAAAGAATTGTGAGATACACTAGAAACGGGAAAATAGGTTCCATACACAGGAAAGAAAAAAGCACTTAATAGAAACTATCCCTGAGGAGGTCCAGATGTTGAACTTGCTATACAAAAACTTTAAATCATCTACTATGAATATATTCAAAGAACCAAAATAAATCATGTTTAAATAATTAAACCAAGTATGACAATGATGTTTCAGCAAAGGGATACTATTAACAGAAATTATTTTAAAAAGAAACCAAATAGAAGTTCTAGAGTTGAAAAGTGTAATATTTGAAATAAGAAATGCACAAAAGGGACCACGCTGTCACCAACACTTGTTATATTTTGCCATCTTGATAATAGTCATCTTAAAAGGTATAGGTAACATCTCACTGATGTTTTAATTTGCATTTCCCTAGTGATTAGTGACAATGAGCATCTTTTCATATACCTGTTGGCCATGTGTATGTATTCTTCGGAAAGATGTCTATTCAGCTTATTTGTACTTTGGTCCTGAATTGTATGTTTCTTATCTATTTTAGATATTAACCCTTTATCAGATCTATGAGTTACCCTGTACCAAAACCATATAAAAACATCACAAGAAAAATATAGCCCTATATCTCCTGTAAATATGGATGTAAAAACCCTCAACAAAATACCAGCAAACTAAATTCAGCAGCATATTAAGTAGATTATGCAGCATGAAAAAGTGAGATTTATCCCAGGAATCCAAGGGTGGTTCAATATACAAAAATAAAGTAATATGCTACATTAACAAAATGAAGGAAACAAATCACATGATCATCTCAAGTGATGCAGAAAAGGCATTTGAGAAATCCAATACTCTCATGATTGATAGAAATCAAATTAGGAATAGAAGGGAACTTCCTCAGTATGATAAAGGATAATTTATGAAAAACCCATAGCTGACAACCATACTCAATGGTGAAAACTAAAAATTTTTCTTCTAAGGTCAGGACTGAGACAACAATGCCCCCTTTCACCACTTCTATTGAATATTGTACTGAAGTGCTAACTAGAGCAATTAGGCAATAAAAAAATTAAATGCATCCAAATTGGAAAGGAAGAATTAAAATTATCTCTATTTGCAGATGACATGATCTCATATATAGCAATACTAAAAAATCCACACACACCAAGAAAACACTTATGGCTAATAAATGAATACAGCATATTTGCAGAATACGAGTTCAACATACACACACAAAAAAGTTTTATTTAGTAAAATATAGTTTTATTTCTATACACTAGCAATGAACATTCCAAACTTCTTCCAAATGAAGTTTAGAAGAAACTCCATTTATATTAGCATCAAAAAGAATGAAATACTGGGGATAAATTGAACTAGGGAAGTGTAAGACTTGTTAACTGAAAACTACAAAACATTGCTGAAAGAAATTAAAGAAGGCCTAAACAAATAGAAAGTCATCTATTTTCATTTATTCAAAGATTTAATATTGTTAAGATGGCAACACTACCCAAAATGATCTACAGATTCAGTGCAATCTCTACCAAATTCTCAATGATAATTTTTGCAGAAATGAAGAAACTGATCATAAAATTCATATGGGATTGCAAGGAACCCAAAATAGACAAAACAGTCTTGAAAAAGAGAAACAAATTTGGAGGACTCACACTTCCTGGTTTCAAAAGTTACTCCAAATCTACAGTAATCAGAAAAGTGTGATACTGACACAACAAAAGACTTATGGATAAAATGGAGTGGAATTGAGAGTCCAGAAATAATCACATACATCTATCGTCAATTGATTTTCAACAAGGGGGCCAAGGCCATTCAATGGGGAAAACAGTCTTTTCAACAAATGGTGCAGGGATACCTTGATATCCACATGCAAAGCAAGAAGCAGACCCCTACCTTACACCATATACAAAAATTAACTCAAAATGGATCAAGGATCTAAATGTAAAAGCTAAAACTATAAAATTCTTAGAAGAAAACATAGGGATGAATCTTCATATCCTTTGAATTTGTAATCATTTCTTAGATATGATGACAAAAGCACAAGCAACAAAAAGAAAAAAAAAGACAAATTGGACTTCATCAAAATAAAAAAAAATGTGCTTCAAAGGATACTATTACAAAAGTGAAAAGACAACCTATGGAATGAAAGAAAAGATTTTCATATAATATTTCTGGTATAGGCCTATTATGCAGAATATAATAATGACTTCTAACAACAAAAGGACATACAATCCAATTAAACAATGAACAAAGTACTTGAATAGACATTTCTTCAAAGAAGATATACAAATGACGAAAAATCACATGAAAAGATGCTCAAGATCATTAATATTAGGGAAATGCAAGTCAAAACCAGGAGGTGTCACTGTACATCCAGTAGGATGGCTATAATAAATAAAATTGAATATAACAAGTGTTGGCAAGGATGTGGAGCAATTGGAACCCTTGTATATTGCTTGTGGGGATGTAAAATGGTGCAGCAACTTTGTAAAACAGACTGATGATTCCTCAAAAAGTTAAACATAAAATTACCATATGACCCAGCAATTCCACTCCTAAGTAAATATTCAAAATAATTGAAAACAGGTATTCAAACAAAAACTTATACATAAATGTTCATAGCAGCACTATTCACAGTAGCCTCAAAGTGGAAATAACCCAGAATTTCATCAAATGATAAATGAACAAAATGTGGTATATCCATACAATGGAATATCATTCAGCAATAAAAAAGAACTGATACATATTATAGTATGAATGGACCTCAGAACACTAGGCTAAGTGAAAGGAACCAGATACAAAAGGTCTCATATTATTTGATTCTATTTATATGAAGTGTCCAGGATAGATAGATCCATAGGAGACAGAAAATGAACTGAAGGTTTCTGGGAGATGGTGGGAGGGAGTAATGGGGTGTGACTGTTTAATGGGTGTGGGGTTTTCTATAGGAGTGATGAATTGTTTTGGAGGTAGATGGAGGTCATGGTTGTACAGCATTTGGAATGTAGTAAGTGTCACTGAATTGTACATTTGAGAATGATTAATTTTATGTGATGTAAATTTTATCACAATAAAAAAAAATTACTCTAATGAAACAGCAGGCATCCTTGTGGTATGCACCATAGATGAAAGGCAAACTCATTCCACTTCCTGCTCGCTACTTGGCTTAGGCTTATTGTCCTGGTCATCCTTCAGGTGATTGACGTTTTCTTTTGCTTTCTGTCAGCAGTGCATCCTTTCTGGGTTTACCAGGGACATAGGTGTGAAGGGTTTGAAACCAGCGAGGCATGGTGGTGCAGGCGGCCATATCTTCTCACTCTTCAGCAGCTTTGTTATGGCAGGTCAGTTGCTGAAGGTGTCAGGAGAGGCAGAGTTGGCTTTAGAAGAAAGCCTGGGGGACAATGCTTGAATGCAGAGGCACCAAGGATGTGGCTGATCCTTTCTTTAGCAATGTTCATTTAAAATTTTCTGTATGCCGTTTTATAAATTATGTTACTGTAAATTAAACCTATTGTAAACTATTAAAAGACCCCTGCTCTGAGCCCTCTGGCAAGACAAAACTGACCCTCTTAGTTACCTTGTAAGTTGTATTTATGGACAACAAACTGGACTGATCATTTGGTGGCATGGTTGTAACGGGGAAAAGGTGCATTTCAGAAATTGCTATAAAATTTAAACTAGTCAAAGAGCTGAGATTGGAAATTTTAGACTTAAGCTCTACCCTCGGGCTTTTAAATTCCTTTATATTTTTAACAGTTGAGAAAAGGTTATTGTGCCCATCTGAGACCAATATTCTGTTATTTTATAAATTTAGCTTAGCAAGTACCTGAGTTCATCCAGCAAATCAAACCTGGAATTAGAAATTTATCCTCAAGAGAAAACATGTGATAGTGGAAGGGACAACTAATCCTGCCTTGGAGGCTGATCACAAGATGATTCACTTCACTTCTCTGGACTTATTTTCCCCAAGTATAAGACACAGGGGTTAGACTTGTGAGTCCAAAGGACTCTTGCAGATCTTTTATTATGTTTTATTCCATTGTGTAGCATTTTGAAAGATGTTCCCCTAATTTCAATCACCTTCCTCATGCTTCTGAAGTATCTACTGGAAACAACCTCTGTCCAAAACCATTTTTTTCCCCTTGAGCTTATCCTAATTAAAGTTAGGGTAACAAGACACTAAATACGTATTCAGTAACAGAACTGTCATGTAAAATTAAATCCAGGAAATGGCAGCATCTGGATGCTCATTGGTGTAACTGCCAAGTTCAACCACTGTTCTTCAAAGGGCTTTAAAGGAAATTATGGCTTAATTGAGGAATTAGTGAATCTTTTAAAAAGGTATTACAAAATATTTAATTTTTTCTGATTCTTCTGGGAGAATTTGTGAAATTCAAACATATTTTGTTTTGAAAATATTTTCAAAATAACAGTATTTATCTTAAATACTATTTACTCTGCTTAAAACTTCACAAGAGAAATCATTTCCCTGGGTACAAATATTCAAAAGATAAATTTAGAAGTGTGACAGTCAAGTCAGAATATGTATAATGTTAAAGTTTAGCATTCTAAACATCACAGTCTAAAACCCAATCTGTCCCCTGAATTTGTAATATGTGATTTGTAGCAGGGTTATACTTCAACTGCAATTTTTAAATGTAAAACAAAAATTTTTTAAATTTTAATTTAATTTAGTTTTAATTTCAGTTTTAAAACATTTTTTAATTTAACTGCTAAGCAAATTCTGTGTGTGTGTGTGTGTGTCTGTGTGTGTGTATTGGAGATAATCTAGTAAGTGTAAATAGACAAATTCTGATTTTTAATCATACATAAAACATTGTATACATAACTCTTTTCTCCAGGTCTCTGATCACAATTTATAATAATAATAATTATAATTATAATGATGCCATAAAATATATTTTGACACAAGTTTTTTTCTGACAAATACAGCAATATCTTTAAACAACATGTGCAATTCTGCTACTCAGCCAAACTTGGCATTTGAGTTGGTTTCACTCACGCTAGCCCCAAAACATTGCTTGACATGGTTGGTCTTACTGCCTTTGAAGGAATTATTACAATGCTTTAAATCAGTAGCATCTGTAGCCACTAAAAGCTGTGTATGGTCTACTTTGTCATTGATCTGAGATGGAAAATTTCTTCAAGTAGTTCTCACATCACAGACTTTCCACTGTGGTAAAGATCGGAATCTTTTTCACACATTGGAATTTGGAACTATTAGGAGGAACCAGCTAGACAAAGAATTTGTATCTTTTTCCCAACATAAATCCTTCTTGCAGAACTGTTTGGTTTTTGCATGTGTGGGGAAAAAAGTCCCAAACTTCTGGGACCAATTTCTTCCAGTAGAAGAGTAAGTGATGAGGAGATTAACAGGATTGAACTTCTACCCTTGCTCAGCACACAGAAAATTCACAAACTGCCCAGTGGTACCTCAGGTCAGGAGGTGAGATTGGCTGTTGGTGGCTTAATCCAGTATCGTTCAGTCTTTGATTTATTTAACAAATACTTGAGCAATAGGTTTGGTTTTGAGAGGATTGCAAAGACTTTCTCTCAGCCCTTAAGGAGTTTAAACCTAATTAAGGAGAAAGGATATGTACTGCTTGGTATGATTATTTGTCTTTTCACATAGATAGACTGGCGCCAAATGAAAAAATGAGGACAATTTACCTTGGCAGAAGGAAAAGGGAAAACTTGTGACGTACTTCATGACTGTGAGATACAAATGTGTCTAGACTGCTCTTTTAGGAAATGGGAAATCATCAGAAGTCTTTGAGCAGGTTTTTGTTTTTGCCAATCTTGTCTGGTGGCAGTGCATAAGAATTGTGGGAAAGAGTGAGGTAAGAATAAAGGGAGCAGTTAGGAGGTCATTGTAATAATCCAGCCATAAAATGATGGGCATCAAAACTGTGGTCTTTAGAAGTAAAGCTGAAAAGAAAGACATATGAAAGAAATATTTTAAAAATGGAATAAGGAAGTTGTGTGTGTGTGTGGCTCTTGAAATATAGGAGCCAATGGCTCAAAGAAGAAGAATAAGATGTCTTAGAAATTTTCAGCTTGAATTTCGGGGAGAAGAGTTTCTTCTTCCAGCTAAAAATTGCTAAGCCCTCCTTTTTTATTAAAGTATAGTTGATTTACAATGTTGTGTTAGTTTCCGGTATACAGCAAAGTGATTCAGTTTTATATATATACATATATATTCTTTTTCATATTCTTTTCCATCATGGTTTATCACAGGACATTGAATATAGTTCCCCGTGCTACACAGTCAGATCTTGTTGTTTATCCATTCTCTATATAATAGTTTGCACCTGCTAACCCCAAACTCCCACTCCATCCCTCCCCCACTTCCATCCCCATTGGCAACTACAAATCTGTTCTCTATGTCTGTGAGTCTGTTTTTGTTTTGTAGATATGTTCATTTGTATCATTTTTTTTAGACTCCATATATAAGTGATATCATATGGTATTTATCCCTCTCTTTCTGACTTACTTCACTTAGTATGATAATCTCTAGGCCCATCCATGTAGCTGAAGATGGCATTATTTCATTCTTTTTGATGGCTGAGTAATATTCCAGTGTGTGTGTGTGTGTGTGTGTGTGTGTGTGTGTGTGTGTGTGTGTGTGTGTGTGTGTATACCAGATCTTCTTTATCCATTTGTCTGTCAGTGGACATTTAGGTTGTTTCCATGTCTTGACTATTGTGAATAGTGTTGCTGTGAACATAGGGGTGCATGCTAAGCCTCTTTAAAAGCACTAGGATTTCATGCTTTAGGGGCCAATTAGTTTTAAAAAGCAGACCTCTTCCAGCCCCTGCAGTCCCTAGGGTTGCTTTCACTTTTTCTCAGAGCTACTTTAGGTCCTATTCCACAGTGGAACTGTTCTGGAAGACTTATTTCTGAACTGTAGCCCCTTTAGAATCCTTGGGGTACCCTAAGTGAGTGAATTTCTGAGAAAGGTCTTGGGTTCTTTTGGTAAAATAGAGGAGCTAAGAGGTGAATTTCAAGACCAAACTGGGGTCCTAAATTCACTTGAATGAAACAGCATTTATTTGTCCTAGGGCGGAGGTGCTTATACTGCAAGTGAGCCCGCAGTCACTGGGGATCCATGGGCCTCACCCCAGAGCATCTGGAGCTCACTGATCCACACTATCAGTAATATAGATATCAGTATGTGGATATCCAGACTGGGATATCTTTTGACAAGCACCCCAGGATATTCTACTGCAAGCAGTTCAAGGACTTCACTGAGAAACACCATCTTATACTGATTACAGATTTCTTAGCTTAATCTTGTCCCTAAGGTTGAGAATTTTAAATTTTTTGCAGGCACAGTGTTTGAGTTTGTAGTCCACTGGTGTGTGTGTGCACATACTCACATGTGTACCACGATGTGTAATAAGCAAACACCAGGAGGTTTGCTATTCCTTTGAGATGCACCCCTGCTCCAGCCTGCTCTTAGAATCACTAGGATGTTACTGCTGAGTGGGGGACATGAAATGAAAATAGAGACTTGAAATGAAAAGCTTAATGTAAGAGAAGAAATTTTTCTTTGGCTTCCCATCTGTGTTTTCTTTGTCTTAAAAATCACTTTCCTCCTCCTTTATATTTTGACCCAAACCTCAAACAGTCCTACCTGTAAGATCCATGAGCACTGAGCTTTGTTATACACAGTGGAATTTAATAACTACGAACCTCAGAAAGAAAACTTTTACCTTCAGACTTCACAGGTGATAGAATTAGCAACTGTCTATTATCAAAAGGGAGGTGGGGGAATCATTTGGTAACCTTGAAAGATACCTCAAAGTGACGTCCTTTAAAAATAAATGCCATATGGTCCTGGTTTCCAATCTGGAGGAAATGGCTGATTTCTCCACCACTGCGAAAAGGTGTATGACATGCCTTTTCAGTGCTGACAGCACCCTGGCTGGAACTCCCTTTTTATGGTGACACCTGCCAGGGAAGCCTGCAGCAGGCAAACATCTGGGAGTTCTCTGATGTAAGGCAGACTGTGATTGTTTCCAGACCAGCTTGGCTTGTTCTCTCACTGAGTGAGTACCGTTCCAAGATGATTAACATATGTCTAGAATGGATACCTAAATCTCTGTATTTCAGAAGCTTGAACGGTGTCAATGGAATGCCAGCTAATTTTGGACCAGCTCAAAAGTGTAGCTAGGTGCCCACAATTTTAATATAGAGAGCACTTCTTTTTATACATGGGCTGATTAGGTATACATCTTTGTCCTGGTCTGTATGCTTGAGGCTAGCCCTATCTGCCATCAAGGAAGGGGATGAGCCAGGCTCCCATGTGGCTGTTTTGGTTGACATGATGCCAAAACTGCTTTCAGGCTGTTAGTGATGGTATCGATGGTTTTGAGGCATGAATGAATACTCTCTTAGTTGCTCAAGAGACCACTGATGCCTTTCAGAGGGCACTGTAGGGAAGTGACCATTAAACTATCTTGCCTCTGCTCAGAATTTCCTCATTGGAGTCATTGCATACAGAAATCTTTCAAGCGATTGCTTGCTAAGATAGCACGTGCAGCTGGGGAAAATGAGACACATCTGCTGTTTTTTAGTTATGATTTTATAGATGATATTAGTGAGGGAAAATAATTTTTGACAAATGAATATTGCCTTGTAATTCTACAACAAAAATAAGCCATGAGCTCACTAGGAACAACAGCATAATCAAGTGATTGTACAACAAGATAGTCACCTGCATTTTATTTTAATTTTTTCTTGTAGTATTCTCATCTTTATTTAGTTGTTTGAAAATGAAACTATTATTTTTTCCAATCATAAATGTAGTATATGCTAGTCATAAAAAGCAAATAATATAGATATGCACACTATATATAAAATATATAATAAACATACAAAGTAGAAAGCAAAATTACCCTACTGTAGTCACCTGTATTTTAATAACCCCCTATGGTGCATGTGGCCATCATGCAGCTTCTTCCCCAGCATTCTCACTTAAGCCTCAAAATGATCTTGTGCTATACTCCATCATAAGTAATGCGATTAAGTGACGAGATGTCTTTCTCCAAAAAAGTAGAGTTTTATTTCCCAAGGAAAAGAATTACTAAAGCCAAGCAGTTCTTTTGTATTTTTCCTGTGTTATCAATTCACCCACAACTCTACCCACTTCTGCTCATTACTTAACTGCAACCCTGTTATGTGTCGTTTTTCAAAATATGAGAGAGTCATTTCTCAGAGGCAATAGGAGCCTAGATGGATACCATGAAGCAAAAATCAGGTAATAGGTAAATTTATCTCAATGTATTGAGGGCAGAAGTAGCCAAGAATTTCTGATGAATATGAAGAAAATCAGTTAGATAAAATTTTAGAGAAAGATAAAATGCAATAGTGCCACAGAATTAACTATAGAGGACTAAGAAAAGTGATTTATCAAACTAGAATAGTATTGCTTTGGTCACAACATTTCCTTTATTTTGTATGCTAACAGTTGATAGACATCTAAATAATTTAATACACACAGATTACACATGTAATGAATGTGCATCTTTAGTGTGGTATGGCATATTGAAAGATTATATGGTTGGTATAATCATCTACGTACAGTTGCAAAGATGATTTTGAGACCAAGAGACTTTTGTGCATTATTTACAGATCCTTAAATTTAAGTACAATGGGAAACCATCTTGACGTATTCCAACAAACAACATCCAAAAAGAAGCCTGTTAGAAATTGGGAGACCTTTCCACGCAGCAAATCAATAAGCTTAAGTGTTTGTTGGAAATTACAATTTTAAATAAAATTAGGCCTTAAGGACAGAAAAAGTCTTGTAGCAAAAATTACAATAGGAATATGTAATCATGGTATAAATTTGCATTTATGATATTTCTTTTGCTGTTTTTGTTGATTTGTTTTAAAAAGGGAGGGGCATAGAAAGACAATCTCCTCCTGAGGCTATGAGGCTTTGAGAGGAGTGTTGTTAACAACAGATCTTTATCTTGGGGTTAGAACAGCACTTGAACCTGAACAGCTGGGGTAGGAGGCTTGGTCACCCGTATATGTTTGTTTAGGTCCACAGCCCCTTACTATCTGAAGCAATATCAGCAAAGGGTTCAGGGCTGGAACCCTGAGCAATGGAACTCAGTGAGTGCTATGGACTGAATGTTTGTGTCCTTCCGGAATTCGTGTGTTGAATCCCTAACTCCCAATGTGATGGTATTTGGAAACGAACCTTTTGGAGGTAATTAGGTTTAGATGAGGTCATAAGGGTGGGTTTCTTATGATAGGATTAGTGCCATTATAAGAAGAGATCAGAGTGCTCCCCTGCCACCTCTCTTTCACATGCATGCATGCATGCTCTCTCTCTTTCTCTCTCTTGCCCCCCACCTCCCCGCTCAGTCTCCCTCTCCTCTCCTTCTCCCCCTCTCTCTCTCTCTCTCTCTCTATCCCTCTATCCCTCTATCCCTCTATGACCCGTGCCCTCCAACCCTCATCATGTGAGGATACAAAAAGAAGTCTGCTCTCCGCAAACCAGGAAGAGGGCTCTCATCTGGAACAGAATCAGCCAGCACCTTGACCTTTGACTTCCCAGCCTCCAGAACCACGAGAAAAAAAATCTTTTTGTTTTTTTTTAAACATCTTTATTGGAGTATAATTGCTTTACAATGTTGTGTTAGTTTCTGGTGTATAACAAAGTGAATCAGCTATATGTATACATATATCCCCATATCCCCTCCCTCTTGCGTCTCCCTCCCACCCTCCCTATCCCACCCGGCTAGGTGGTCACAAAGCACCGAGCTGATCTCCCCGTGTGAAGCAGCTGCTTCCCACTAGCTATCTATCTTACATTTGGTAGTGTATATATGTCCATGCCACTCTCTCACTTCGTCCCAGCTTACCCTTCCCGCTCCCCGTGTCCTCAAGTCCATTCTCCACGTCTGTGTCCTTATTCCTGTCCTGCCCCTAGGTTCATCAGAACCATTTTTTTTTTTTAGATTCCATATATATGTGTTAGCATATGGTATTTGTTTTTCTCTTTCTGACTTACTTCACTCTGTATAACAGACTCTAGGTCCATCCACCTCACTACAAATAACTCAATTTCGTTTCTTTTTATGGCTCAGTAATATTCCATTTTATATATGTGCCACGTCTTCTTTATCCATTCATCTGTTGATGGACACCTAGGTTGCTTCCATGTCCAGGCTATGGTAAATAGTGCTGCAATGAATATTGTCGTACATGACTCTTTTTGAATTATGGTCTTCTGAGGGTATGTGCCCAGTACTGGGATTGCTGGGTTGTATGGTAGTTCTATTTTTAGTTTTATGAGGAACCTCCATACTGTTCTCCATAGTGGCTGTATCAATTTACATTCCCACCAACAATGCAAGACGGTTCCTTTTTCTCCACACCCTCTCCAGCATTTGTTGTTTGTAGATTTTTTTTTGAATTTTTGATTTTTTTTATACAGCACGTTCTTATTAGTTATCCATTTTATACAGATTAGTGTATATATGTCAATCCCAATCTCCCAATTCATCACACCACCACTCCCCCCCCTGCCACTTCCCCCCTTGGTGTCCATACGTTTGTTCTCTTCATCTCTGTCTCTATTTCTGCCTGTTTGTAGACTTCTGATGATGGCCATTCTGACCAGTGTGAGGTGATACCTCATTGTAGTTTTGATTTGCATTTCTCTAATGATTAATGATGTTGAGCATCCTTTCATGTATTTATTGGCAATCTGTATATATTCTTTGGAGAAATGTCTATTTAGATCTTCTGCCCATTTTTGGGGTTGGGTTGGTTGATTTTTTGATATTGAGCTGCATGAGCTGCTTGTGTATTTTGGAGATTAATCCTTTGTCCGTTGCTTCGTTTGCAAATATTTTCTCCCACTCTGAGGGTTGTCTTTTCCTCTTGTTTATGGTTTCCTTTACTGTGCAAAAGCTTTTAAGTTTCATTAGGTCCCATTTGTTTATTTGTGTTTTTATTTCCATTTCTCTAGGAGGTGGGTCAAAAAGGATCTTGCTGTGATTTATGTCATAGAGTGTTCTTCCTAAGTTTTCCTCTAAGAGTTTTATAGTGTCTGGCCTTACATTTAGGTCTTTAATCTATTTTGAGTTTATTTTTGTGTATGGTGTTAAGAAGTGTTCTAATTTCATTCTTTTACATGTAGCTGTCCAGTTTTCCCAGCACCACTTATTGAAGAGGCTGTTTTTTCTCCATTGTATGTGCTTGCCTCCTTTGCCATAAATTAGGTGCCCATATGTGTGTGGGTTTATCTCTGGGCTTTCTATCCTGTTCCATTGATCTATTATTTCTGTTTTTGTGCCAGTACCATACTGTCTTGATTACTGTAGCTTTGTGGTATAGTTTGAAGTTAGGGAGCCTGATTCCTCCAACTCCGTTTTTCTTTCTCAAGATTGCTTTGGCTGTTTGGGGTCTTTTGTGTTTCCATACGAATCGTAAAATTTTTTGTTCTAATTCTGTGAAGAATGCCATTGGTAGTTTGATAGGGATTGCATTGAATCTGTAGATTGCTTTGGGTAGTATAGCCAATTTCACAATATTGATTCTTCCAATCCAAGAACATGGTATATTTCTCCATCTGTTTATGTCATCTTTGATTTCTTTCATTAGTGTTTTATAGTTTTCTGAATACAAGTCTTTCTCCTCCTTAGGCAGGTTTATTCCTAGGTATTTTATTCTTTTTTTTGCAATGCTAAATGGGAGTGTTTCCTTAATTTCTCTGTCAGATTTTTCATCATTAGTGCATAGGAATGCAAGAGATTTCTGTGCGTTAATTTTGTATCCTGCTACTTTACCAAATTCATTGATTAGCTCTAGTAGTTTTCTGGTAGCATCTTTAGGATTCTCTAAGTATAGTATCATGTCATCAGCAAACAGTGACAGTTTTACTTCTTCATTTCTGATTAGGATTCCTTTAATTTCTTTTTCTTCTCTGATTGCTGTGGCTGAAACTTCCAAAACTATGTTGAATAATAGTGGTGAGAGTGGGCAACCTTGTCTTGTTCCTGATCTTAGTAGAAATGCTTTCGATTTTCACCGTTGAGAATGATGTTGGCTGTTGGTTTGTCATATATGGCCTTTGTTATGTTGCGATAAGTTCCCTCTATGCCTACTTTCTGGAGAGTTTTTATCATAAATGGGTGTTGAATTTTGTCAAAAGCTTTTTCTGCATCTATTGAGATTATCATATGGTTTTTATCTTTCAGTGTGTTAATATGGTGTATCACATTGATTGATTTGCATATGTTGAAGAATCCTTGCATTCCTGGGATAAACCCCATTTGATTATGGTTTATGATCCTTTAATGTGCTGTTGGATTCTGTTTGCTAGTATTTTGTTGAGGATTTTTGCATCTATGTTCATCAGTGATATTGGCCTGTAGTTTTCTTTTTTTGTGACATCTTTGTCTGGTTTTGGTATCAGGATGATGGTGGCCTTGTAGAATGAGTTTGGGAGTGTTCCTCCCTCTGCTATATTTTGGAAGAGCTTGAGAAGGATAGGTGTTAACTCTTCTCTGAATGTTTGTTAGAATTTGCCTGTGAAGCCATCTGGTCCTGGGCTTTTGTTTGTTGGAAGATTTTTAATCACAGTCTCAATTTCAATGTTTGTGATTGGTCTGTTTTTATTTTCTCTTTCTTCCTGGTTCAGTCTTGGAAGGTTGTGCTTTTCTAAGAATTTGTCCACTTCTTCCAGGTTGTCCATTTTATTGGCATATAATTGCTTGTAGTAATCCCTCATGATTCTTTGTATTTCTGCAGGGTCAGTTGTTACTTCTCCTTTTTCATTTCTAATTCTGTTGATTTGATTCTTCTCCCTTTTTTCTTGATGAGTCTGGATAGTGGTTTATCAATTTTGTTTATCTTCTCAAAGAACCAGCTTTTAGTTTTATTGATCTTTGCTATTGTTTCTTTCATTTCTTTTTCATTTATTTCTGATCTGCTCTTTATGATTTCTTTTGTCCCGCTAACTTTGGGGTTTTTTTGTTCTTCTTTCTCTAATTGCTTTACATGCAAGGTTAGGTTGTTTATTTGAGATTTTTCTTGTTTCTTGAGGTAGGATTGTATTGCTATAAACTTCCCTCTTAGAATTGCTTTTGCTGCATCCTATAGGTTTTGGGTCATCATGTTTTCATTTTCATTTGTTTCTAGGTACTTTTTTATTTCCTCTTTGATTTCTTCAGTGATGTCTTGGTTGTTTAATAGCGTATCGTTTAACCTCCATGTGTTTGTATTTTTTACAGATTTTTTCCTGTAATGGATATCTAGTCTCATAGCATTGTGGTCGGAAAAGATACTTGATACGATTTCAAGTTACTGAAATTTACCAAGGCTTGATTTGTGACCCAAGATATGATCTATCCTGGAGAATGTTCCATGAGCACTTGAGAAGAAAGTGTATTCTGTTGTTTTTGGATGGAATGTCCTATAAATATCGATTAAGTCCATCACATTTAATGTGTCATTTAAAGCTTGTGTTTTCTTATTTATTTTCATTTTGGATGATCTGTTCATTGGTGAAAGTGGGGTGTTAAAGTCCCCTACTATGATTGTGTTTACTGTCGATTTCCCCTTTTATGGCTGTTAGCATTTGCCTTATGTATTCATGTGCTCCTATGTTGGGTGCATAAATATTTACAGTTGTTATATCTTCTTCATGGATTGATCCCTTGATCATTATATAGTGTCCTTCTTTGTCTCTTGTAATAGTCTTTATTTTAAAGTCTATTTTGTCTGGTATGAGAATTGCTACTCCAGCTTTCTTTTGATTTCCATTTGCATGGAATATCTTTTTCCATCCCCTCACTTTCAGTCTGTGTGTGTCCCTAGGTCTGAAGTGGGTCTCTTGTAGACAGCTTATATATGGGTCTTGTTCCTATATCCATTCAGCCAGTCTATGTCTTTTGGTTGGAGCATTTAATCCATTTACATTTAAGGAAATTATCAATATGTATGTTCCTATTACCATTTTCTTAATTGTTTTGGGTTTGTTATTGTAGGTCTTTTCCTTCTCTTGTGTTTCCTGCCTAGAGAAGTTCCTTTAGCATTTGTTGTAAAGCTGGTTTGGTGGTGCTGATTTCTCTTAGCATTTGCTTGTCTGTAATGGTTTTAATTTCTCCGTGAAATCTGAATGAGAACCTTGCTTGTTAGAGTAATTTTGGTTGTACGTTTTTCCCTTTCATCACTTTAAATATGTGCTGCTACTCCTTTCTGGCTTGCAGAGTTTCTGCTGAAAGCTCAGCTGTTAACCTTATGGGGATTCCCTTGTATGTTATTTGTTGCTTTTCCCTTGCTGCTTTTAAGACTTTTTTCTTTGTATTTAATTTTTCATAGTTTGATTAATATGTGTCTTGGCATGTTTCTCCTTGGATTTATCCTCTATCGGACTCTCTGTGCTTCCTGGACTTGATTGACTATTTCCTTTCCCATATTAGGGAAATTTTCTACTATAATCTCTTCAGATATTTTCTCAGACCCTTTCTCTTTCTCTTCTTCTTCTGGGACCCCTATAATTCGAATGTTGGTGCCTTTAATGTTGTCCCAGAGGTCTCTGAGATTGTCCTCAATTCTTTTCATTCTTTTTTCTTTATTCTACTCTGCGGTAGTTATTTCCACTATTTTATCTTCCAGGTCACTTATCCGTTCTTCTGCCTCCATTATTCTTCTACTGATTCCTTCTACAGTATTTTTAATTTCATGAATGTGTTGTTCATCATTGTTTGTTTGCTCTTCAGTTCTTCTAGGTCCTTGTTAAACGTTTCTTGTATTTTCTCCATTCTATTTCCAAGATTTTGGATCATCTTTACTATCATTGCTCTGGATTCTTTTTCAGGTAGACTGCCTATTTCCTCTTCATTTGTTTGGTCTGGGGGGTGTTTTACCTCGCTCCTTCATCTTCTGCATATTTCTCTGTCTTTTCATTTTGTTTAATTCCTGTGTTTGGGGTCTCCTTTTGGCAGGCTGCAGGTGTTTAGTTCCTGTTGTTTTTGGTGTCTGCCCCCAGTGGGTAAGGTTGGTTTAGTGGCTTGTGTAGACTTCCTGGTGGAGGGGACTGGTGCCTGTGTTCTGGTGGGTGGGCCTGGATCTTGTCTTTCTGGTGGGCAGGGTTGTGTCTGGTGGTGTGTTTTAGGGTGTCTGTGACCTTATTATGATTTTAGGCAGCCTCTCTGCTAATGGGTGTGGTTGTGTTCCTGTCTTGCTAGTTGTTTGGCATGGGATGTACAGCACTGGAGCTTGCTGACCATTGGGTGGCGCTGCGTCTTAGAGCTGAGACTGATATCTCTGGGAGAGCTCTCACCAACTGATATTACGTGGGGCTGGGAGGTCTCTAGTCATCCAATGTCCTGAACTTGGCTCGCCCACCTCAGAGGGTCAGGCCTGACACCTGGCCAGAGCACCAAGACCCTTTCAGCCACATGGCTCAGAAGAAAAGGTAGAAGAAAACAACGAAAAATAATTAATTGATTAATTAATTAACTAAAATTTTAAAAAATAATAAAAAAATAAGAGAGCAGCCAAACCAGTAAACAAATCCACCAATGATAACAAGCACTTAAAACTAAACTAATATAAACATAAAAATCAGAAACAAATCAGTCACAGACAGCAAACCCCCGGTCTACAGTTGCTCCCAAAGTCCACCGCCTCAATTTTGGGACAATTCGTTGTCTATTCAGGTATTCCACAGATGCAAGGTAGATTGTGAAGATTTAATCTGTTGCTCCTGAGGCAGCTGGGAGAAATTTCCCTTTCTCTTCTTTGTTCGTACAGCTCCTGGGGTTCAGCTTTGGATTTGGCCCCACCTCTGCATTAGGTCACCCTGTGGCATCTGTTCTTTGCCCAGACAGGAGGAGGTTAGAGGAGCGGCTGATCAGGGGGCTCTGGCTCACTCAGGCCAGAGGGGAGTGAGGGGTACGCAATGTGGGGTGAGCCTGCAGCAGCAGAGGTTAGCATGATGTTGCAACAGCCTGAGGCTCACCGTGTGTTCTCCCGGGGAAGTTGTCCCTGAATCATGGGACCCTGGCAGTGGCGGGCTGCACAGGCTCCTGGGAAGATGTGGATAGTGACCTGTGCTTGCACACAGACTTCTTGGTGGTGGCAGTTGCAGCCTCAGCATTTCATGCCCGTTTCTGTTGTCAGCGCTGATAGACGTGGCTCGTGCCCATCTCTTGAGCTCATTTTGGTGGCGCTCTGAATCCCCTCTCCTCGCGCACCCCAAAACAATGGTCTCTTGCCTCTTAGGCAGGTTCAGACTTTTTCCCTGACTCTCTCCCGACTAGCTGTGGCGCACTAGCCCCCTTCAGGCTGTGGTCACACAGCCAACCCCAGTCCTCTCCTGGGATCTGACCTCAGAAGCCCAAGCCTCAGCTCCCAGCCCCCGTCCACCCCGGCGGGGGAGCAAAAAAGCCTCTCAGGCTGGGGAGTGCTGGTCGGCACCAATCCTCTGTGCAGGAATCTCTCCACTTTGCCCTCTGCATCCCTGTTGCTGCTCTCTCCTCCGTGGCTCCGAAGTTTCCTCTCCGCCACCCCCCATCTCTGCCAGTGAAGGGGCTTCCTAGTGTGTGGAAACTTTTCCTCCTTCACAGCTCCCTCCCAGAGCTGCAGGTCCCATCTCTATTCTTTTGTCTCTGGTTTTTCTTTTTCTTTTGCCCTACCCAGGTACATGGGGATTTTCTTGCCTTTGGGAAGTCTGAGGTCTTCTGCCAGTGTTCAGTAGGTGTTGTGTAGGAGTTCTTCCACATGTAGATGTATTTTTAATGTATTTGTGGGGAGGAAGGTGATCTCCCCGTCTTACTCCTCCGTCATCTTTAAGGGCCCCCCAAAGTTTGTTTTTAAGCCATACAGTCTATGCTATTTTGTTATAGTAGCCAAAGCTAAGACAGTGAGGTTAGATGAAACAGAGCTAAAAATTTAAGTGGGGTAAGGAAGATGATTTTGCCTCAGAGCCCATTTCTATCAGTCTCTAAATTTTATAATTCTTAAAGTAGATGGCATGATTATAATAGTGCTTGATTTAGAAAAACTTACTTTTAGGGGAAAGTATTACATATGTACAGTTTTTACGCTGTTTGCCATGTCTATAGGGAATCCCACTTCTGACGATATGAACATGACCTTGTATCACCCTTTACCTACTGGCATCTTCTGTGAATCTCAAGCAGTGAGGTCAGGAAGAAACAAAAGACCCTCAAAAGGCAAATATTGCAAACCAAGGTCTAAGCAGTGACTGCAAATGTCCCTGGACTGATGATTGCCTTCTGAATTATTTTAGTATTCCCAATCAGTGTGAAAGTAGTTATTATATGCCCTCTGACCTTTTACATATCCTTTACCTGAAGGCTTAAGCCAAAGTTATAAAGGGACACTGATTTAGTGGTATAATTATGCTGTTGCCTATGCCTTATGATTGTTTTAAACTTAAAAATCGCACAGAAAATGTAGATTTTAAAGTCTCTGGTGGCAGTTGCATTAAATAAGTAAAAATTTGAATGGATTCAGTTGCAAGGCACTCTGGGACTTTTGAAGTGGACACAAGGAGGGGAATTATTTGTGGGGTGCTTATCATAATGTAAGAGGGAGAGGGAGGACCGTGCCCATTGTAGGTATCAGTACCGAACTGTTAAACGGGGTTGGGTTAAGCAGACACAAGGATGAAATAAATATTTCCCAGCTTTATCAAGCACCACTCATCCAGGGTAAGACACAAAACTGCTTCCTTTTAAGGATTTCTCAGTAGCAATGTAGTTTATCAGACAATAATTTAGGCTGGGAATAAAGACAGAGACTGTTTTCATTAGTTTTTTTTTTTTTTTTTTAACAATATCCAAAATGTATTAGGTACTTGTAACATGGGAACGTACACGTACGTTGGAAGTGGGAGCACAGTGGACTGGGATGGGGAAATGTAGTCACAACACATCTGACCGTAGCAGAGTTGCTGAGCACAGGAACTGTTTTCCTTTCCTACTCCTGGTGGCTTGGGCACCCCGTTTCATCCCAGCTTTGGCTCCTCTGGTTCCTACATCCGGCTCTCAGAATTCTGGCCACTCTACCCAGAGGCAGCCTCTGCTCTCTGACTCGGGCAGTTTCCCTCACCCTACGGGTGGTTAGTTTCTTAAGACGGGAACCTCTGCATTCTCAGGCCAGGTCCCGAGCCCTTGTTGTGTGTTTAGTCCCTCATGGAGCATCTGTCACCTTCCACTTCCCTGCAAGGCTGCAGATTCCCGTCTGCCAGAGAAAGGGTCATGTGATGCTGCAGGATTTTCCAGGGACTCTGGCTTCATTGTTGCCCTGCATGACAGAGAGTTTTGTGGCTGCATCTGGGCTCCAGTACCTGCACCGTCTCCAGCACCTCTTCCCTACTCTGCTTCCAGTGGTTTCCTGCCATGTGTCGCCAGGGCCCTTCTTCCTGAACCTGGCTGCCCTGAAAGTTGGAAGCATAAGACTTGGCCCAGAGTTGCCAGTGCATCTTCTTCCTTAGCCCCAGCCATTGCTGTACATTATCTTCCCAAGCCTCTCTGAGACCATCAGCTCTCCAATCTCTCATGTTATCTAATGTATGTCTAATGTATCAGAGGCATCTTGGCACCATTCATAATGATGTGTCTGCTAAAGAGTAGATGACAACCAAACTTCTAAGTGCCTAACTTGAATTTAAGATAAGAACAAGAAACTGAAGTGAAACGAAAACAAGTACTGAGTTTCAGATAAATATTTCTTTAGCACAGGAGGTAGTCATTTCCAAAAGATCTCTCGATGGTTATAAAAAAAGATTATTAAAGATTATTAAGGAAAATAATTAGGAAGTGGAGGAAGTCATTGTATTCTTTCTTAACCTCACCTTTTAGTTCCACACTGTATGAACTCTCTGCTGTGAAAAAGTGAAGAAACTAACACCGTAACACTTCTTTCTCAGTCTGCCTTGAAATTTTTATTATTTTTACTTTTTCAAGATTGACAACATTACGTTCTAAAACCATAATACCCACATTTGTTTAGTCTATGCAAATAGATTCAGTCCTCACCACTAGTACTTTTTCAAGAGCTTCTGTAAGTTTTTTTAAAGCTCACCATGTGATTCTGATGCACAGTGAGGGTTCAGAACTGCTGCTGCTTTAGGGTCATTGAGTGAAGACTTTAAAAATAAAACAACAAACCAGGATCTCATTAAATGCCAGAATTCAGAAGATTGCTCTGCAGTTGTGCAATTACTTTAGGGAAGAGCTCTTTGAGTTTTACATGAGAGGGAGAGGCCGGGCCGTCTGCAGTTCTGAGTGAGAGACACAAATAGGGGAAGAAGCATCTACTTTTCATTCAACTATTGAGATCAGACTCTCTGCAGAGTTTTGGGGGGTTTAGTAGCTTCCTCCTAAGCTGAACATAACAGTGGTTCTCAGAGTGTCGTCCAGAGACCGGCAGCATCAGCATTACCTGGAAATTAGTGAGAAATGTAAAGTTGGGGGCCCCGCCCCCTGACATACAGAATCAGAAACTTTAGGGATAAGGCCTAGCAATCTGGGTTTTAACACCCCCTCACCGGGGATTCTGATGCACCCTCAAGTTTGGGAACCACCAGGATACAAAATCAAAGTGTGGTCTGTGGATCACCAGTATCCAACATCACCTGGGAGCATGTTAGAAATGCACATTCACAGGTCCCACCCCAGACCTACTGCATCAGCATCTGCATTTTAACAAGATCCCTAGATGTCTTATATGCCTGTTATCATATTTGAAAACTCATCTGAAAAGTACTGCTTTGTCTAGGCCAGTGGTTCTCACCTTGGCTGGACTTAGAGAATCACCCAGGCAGCTTTAAAAAATCCAGAGGCCAGGGCCTCACCCTGGACCAATTAAATTAGAATCTCGGGGTGAGGGGGGAAGAGGGGTGTTGGACTGGGCACTGGTAGCTGCGAAAGCTCACCATGTGATTCCAATATGCAGCTAAGGTTGAGTACCCTTTCTCCAAGCTGTGACTTATTGAACCCTCTTTTATCAATTATCACTTCTCTGTCTGCTTCCTGGAACTTATTGGTAAAGTGCTCATCTGCTGATGCCACCTACTCATTCACTTGTATTCTATTGACTGTTTTGTGTATATGTATTGTTTTTTATTGTTATTTGAACAGTTCTGTTTCTCTGGAGACCATTAATACAATGAATACACCCTCCTTCCCCAGTATATAGCACTGTCCCTTCTCTAGAGAGGTATGTAATAAATGTTTATTGAACCCTAGCATGCAAAATTCATTAACGTATTAAAAAAGAGTACCATAGAGCTGTGGTCCCCAACCTTTTTGGCACCAGGGACCAGTTTCGTGGAAGACAGTTTTTCCACGGACCAGGGGGTGGGGGATGGTTTCAGGATGATTCAAGCGCATTACATTTATTGTGCACTTTATTTCTATTATTATTACATTATAATATATAATGAAATAATTATACAACTCACCATAATGCAGAATCAATGGGAGCCCTGAGCTTGTTTTCCTGCAACTAGATGGTCCCATCTGGGGGTGATGGGAGACAGTGACACCCGACGTGCGTTGCTTATGTCCAATCTACTCCATTATCTCGTTTTGGTTGCCGTCACTGCAGAAAACCCTGTTTCACAAAGATAAGATGTCGGAAATGGAAGCAGGCTTTTCAGTGCTTTTGTGGCAATCTCAGGATATTCCGCCTTGACTTTAATCCAGAACGTATGGAGATTTGAAGTTGTCTCAAACATACTTTTAAGGCCACCATCATTAGGCATTAGATTCTCATAAGGAACATGCAACCTAGATCCCTCACATTTGCAGTTTACAGTAGGGTTCACGCTCCTATGAGTATCTAATGCCGCTGCTGATCTGACAGGAGGTGGAGCTCAGGAGGTAATGTGAGCGACGGGGAGCAGCTGTAAATACAGATGAAGCTTCACTCACTTGCCCACCGCTCACCTCCTGCTGTGCGGCCCAGTTCCTAACAAGCCACAGACCGGTACTGGTCCATGGCCCAGGGGTTGGGGACCCCTGCCATAAAGTGATTTTTCTCATTCCCCAAAAGCTATTTATTTATTTTTACATGTGAAGTTCAATGTGAAAAAGGAAGTTTTCATGGTTATTTTACTTGATTTATCCATGTCCAAAGTATGTGGCAAAAGTTCAAAGTGAAGGGTCCTTCTTGCTGAGCTTTGCTTGAGTTCCCTCAAACAACATATGCCAAAGAAACAAAAATAACAAGCAAAATTTAGTATGCCCTTGGCTTCCTTTAGTAAACTGCCATTTATTGAGCAACTACTAGGTCCTCAACATGGTCGGAAACTGTTCAGAGAGTGTAGAAGAGACTTTATTTCATGGGTTCCACTTAAAAATATCATGCAGTTACTGGTTACTAGAGATAAGTAGTTTCTGTGGTCTGTGTGTATCTGCGTGTGTGTGTGTGTGTTTTCTTTTCTTCAGGTGGAGTAAAGGAGAATATTTTGACGGCCTAAAGTCTGTCTCAGCATGTACAAGCGTAAGCTTATGATTGATAACTGTGGTTCAATCCCCTGCTTTTATAAAACAAAATCTAATTTGACTTAATAGCATGCTTTTACATGATGACATCATTAATGGTGCCTACTGCAGAAAATAAAATAAATGTTTTCCTGTGAAACTAAAGTTTAGACTAGTTTTAGATAGATCAGGATATAGCTATAAAATACAATAGTGTCTGGCTTGCCATTAAATATTCCTTATTACATTAAACTCCATTAAAAACAAATGATAGGACATTTCCTATTATACTGAGGGAGCTATGGTAATAGGAATGCCAGCTTTTTATTGACAAAGGAGTATTGAACTGCTTTCTCATCAGAAAATATGAGTGGAGATATTTGATAATATAGTACAGCAATCCAACAAAGACCACTAAATTCAGATTGGAAACATGATTCACTCTCAACTTGGGCAGGAAAGGAATTAAAATTGCTCTGAAAGTTTAAGTATTTCATCTACCTGATTGCATTTATCCTAGATGGTGATGACAGAAATTTGACTGCATATCTTATAACAATCATTGTCACTCAATGGATTGTTTTAAGGTCAGTGTTCCCAAAGCTGAACATCAGCTTTACCCAGAATGCTTGTTACAAGGAGGCTCCAGATCTCACCCCAGATGACCTGAATCAGAATCTCTTGGGGAGTGATCTAGGTATATGTATTTTTAACAAGTCTCCCCTGGTGATTCTCATGCTCAAATTTGGAAAACACTGTTTCAGGCTATCAATATTCATACACAGTATGATAGACCAAGAGACCAGGAGTGGCCGTACACATAAGTCACAATTTACTGGTTTGGCTGTAGGGGTGTGTGGGGTTTAGTGGGAAATTAGATGAAAAGCATCCTCCCTTTCTTGTATCTGAAATTCTGCTATTTGAGATCAGTATTTCCCTCTCTCCATAGTTCTTTTTTGTATGTTAAACATCCTGGAAATATTTCTATTATAAGATGTGAAAAAGTTTTAGCACAGGACAGGAAGAACTGGGCATAATGAAAGCGCTGGGCCTGTATGGGGGATGGGAGCAGAGTGGACACACATAGGGCGGGATGTGTGTAACATCACAGTTATACTGTGCCTGTCCCCAAACCTCCACAGGAAGGCAGCTCCATAGCAGATACAGTTCAGAAAAACATCAGACATTTGATCAAGGAGCCAATCTTCTTACTGAAATATTGGACCTCTGCTTTATTCACATGAGCAAATATATGGAAAAATCAGAGAAAACATTGTACATATTAGACTATAATCTAGTGAAATAATTAGTAACCTATGATTTTTGGCAGGTAATTATATGGTCATGCAATATATATATATATGCACACACACACACCCAAACACACACATATATATGTATATTTGTATATATTTAAGTATATAAAAAATAACTTTTGTTTCCAAGAATCATCATAAAATGCTTTCCAATGCTCTAAAAACCTTTGTCATGTGGGAAAGTTGCTTATACGAAGCAAAGTCTCTCTCTTGCCAGGGGGATGTTTGCTCATGTCTTTAGTTTATAACGATGGATGAGTAGTTAAGGTAACTAATGTTCAATGAGCTTTTCAAAACTCCCTGTCCAGGGGCACTCGGTACGCATTCCAGTGCTGGCCTCCTTCTGATTCGGTCATACAATTTAGTGATAAAGAAGATGAGCTTCGGTGTTAGCTTAGACCAGGGCTTGAGTACTGTGTGTATTACTTACAAGTTAAGTCACTTAGTATTTCTGAGTCCCAGTTTCCACATCTGTAAATTGGTGCTAATAATATTATAATGGCAATAACTCTTGGGATTAATGTAAGGATGAAATGAGGTTTTACATTTAAAGAGAATTTTCAACTTGTATTATAATTATTGAGAGAAGCCTTCTAGGATGCTTCTACCTCTTACTAAAGGGCTAGTGGCCTGACCTACAGTCCATTACTCTCATTTCCATAGGGATAAGAGGAATGCTGGTTCTCCCTAACAGGTGGTGGAGAAGAATGAATTAAGCTGGTCTCCAGAGATGGTTGTGTCTGCCTTCAAGGAGAGAGGCACTTGGAGTAGACTTATTTGGTACCAGTGGCTCCTTATTACAGAATTGGGATGAGAACCCCTCATTTTGGCCCCAAAGTTTGCCCAGGGGTCATAGGAGGAGTAGAGAGTGAGATGAAGCGTGAAAACATACAAATACACCAACGTGACATGACCAAAGAAAGCACAGATACATTTCAATAAAATGATAGTTTAGCATCTGAGATGGAGGCTCTACAATGGTGAGGGTAAAGCGGGCTCAAATTCCAAGACCAAAAAGGTCTGATTAAGTTAAAAAATCAGACTTACATATTTCTCTTTTAATGGCATTGTAATGGAGTAGAGGTCTCATCTAACAAGGTAGAAATATTAACAGTTATGTGGTAGAGATTTTTTAGCATGGTCCATTTTCATGGAAGTCATTTTTAGCCGGTTCTAAATTATATGTGTTAAAAGGATACATGAATTCATTAAATTATTTTTAACTCAGCTCATTATTACACTCAGCTTAACATCTCAGACAGTTGCTAATTTTTAACCAATTTAACAAAACGTCCTTTGTTAAGAATTATGTAGCAATGCTTCCAACTTATTATCGTTGAAGTAAAAGAAAGCCTTTTAAAGAGGAGATATATGTTTTGAAGGTATGTTGGTATAGAACCATAGAGAATCAGAGCCAGAAAGACCCTAGAAATGATATAGGTCAACCTCTCATTGGATAGACAAGGTAACAGAATCATTCCCTGATACCCACATTAGGGTGAAAAACAGCAAATAAGCCATGAACCTATCACGTATTTAGAGACTGTCTAATATATTCAAGGCACTGTGCTACAGGATGAAAGATAAGGAACTGTGTAAGATGTGCTCTCTGCCCTTATAAAAGGCTTATGACCTAACCAAAGGATCAGACATGTGCTCATGTAACAATGCATAGTATGAGGTAGCTTATTATAAGTGGTACAAAATGCTACACGAACTAAGAAGTTGGAAAGACCTCTTTGTAGAGTCTTATATTGAGGGAATCTTCTTGGGCAGGGTGACATTTTAATTGACTCTCTGACCTTTGCCCCTACTGTGATTGTATATCAGTTCACTTAATGATGATGCTTCTGCAAATAGGGGGAAATGCATGGTTCAAATGATGCATAGGGACTAAGGAGGTTTTCTTAAAATATAGCTTTTATGCACATGTTATGCTTCTAAATGTGGATGTTCATTCATTTGTTCAACCCATACTTATTGAATGCCAACTATGTACTAGAAGCTGTGGATAAAATAATGAATGAAACAGAGTGCCTGTACTCATGTTACAGTCTAGTCAAGGGAGAAAGACAAGAAACAATTATACAAACAGCCATTGAATATTTCAGATTGTGGTCAGTCCTATGAGGAAGCAGGGTAAGGACCCAGAGAAGAGTGTTGTGTGAGGTGAAGTGCAGAGACTTGAAGAAAGTGGGGGATTGAGCCATGCAAATAGCTGGGGGAAGAGCATTCTATGCAGAAGAAGCAAGTGAATTTCATTAACATGGTTTTTGAAGGAACACAAAAGACATTTATTTGTCAAGCCTGCTTTTCTTCCCAATCACAAGCCAGGGGAAGGGCTTTTACTTATAACAGAAAGGAGGTAATGAACTGACCACCTTACCAATACCAATGCAGACCTTCTATCGAAGGTTAAGAGGAAAAACAGAGAGGGTGGAAAGGAGAAAAAGGAGACAAGGGCAGGATGGAGTTGAGTGAGGGAAATGAAGGAGTGGAGACAGAGGGAAAGAGAGGAAAGACAGATAAGACAGGAAAATCATGGATTTAAATCTCCACCTCATCCTGTCCAGAAAAGCCCGCGGTCGGGAACTTATCTCCTGCATCGTACGTAAACAGCATCTGCTACGTATTTGTCCCTGAAATTGCCTGTGCCAACAACACCCTTGTGTAGGGCACTAGGTTCTCATTCTTAAGCCAATTTATTCAATAGTACGGTCTCTTTGGATACCTGGTGTATGACCAGACCTGAGATAGGAAAGAGACAGAAGAATGATAAGGCACTGCCTTACAGGCAGAAATGACTATTTATAATATTCATTTATTTAATATCATTTTATATAATATCTTTTTATATATCATTTATATAATATCTTTATTTTACAGTGTACATTTCTTTGGATTTCTCTTGTATGCCCCCTACACCTGCCCCCCCCAACACACACACACACATGCACACACACACACACGGAGTACAGTAAGGTTATTCTCAAGCTTTTATCTAGCCCAACACATAACACAACTGAGGGATATAAAAAAAACCCCACGATGACCAGTGACTCACTAAGGCAAAGATTAGCATAGTATCGGAGGATGAATGTAATTCTGATCTGACCTCTCGAGTAAAAAAAAAGCCTTCCCAACCTTTTTGACATCACAGCATAGATAGAAAATTATACAAGTGTACCACGGGTACACTGAAGTGATGAGAAGGGTGCCCCAGATCCCACTCAGCTGCCCCGAGAACTGAGGAGAACGATGTCTGGGCACATTAGGGACCCACTCGAGGAATATCATTTGGAAGCTCTGGTTTAAGGGATAAAACACAAGATTTTCATTTCTGTTTTTCCCCCGCTCCCACTCCTCCCTCCATCATGGTACCTTCTGAAGGAGAAATCAATTTGAAGATGCTGAAATATTACAAAGCCACACATATGAACTAGGCCCTTCCATTGGTATTGTGACTTTTTTCCACGTGAGGTCCATGTTAACTGAAAGCTCACCATCTAATGTCAATAAATAATAGCTAACAGAAAATGCATGAATGAGGCTCCCATTGTATTGTGGTTTGTGATTATCTGCTTAAGACTTGGGCCTTTCTGAGAACCAAAGCTGTGGCATAATACCGCATGCGAACAAAGCACAGTGGATTCTCCTTAGGAAACGCAAGACATGAGACTCACAACTTGTCAGATTTAAGCTTATTATGAAACATTACCCCCTCTCAGATGTAAAAATCACTCCCATTGAAACAAAAGATTACAATTCAGGACAAGGGTAGAGAGGATGCTAATGAACGAAGCCGTTTACAGCTGTGCCATTTTGAGCTGATGCTAGCCTTCGCCTGCTGTGCAAGGTTTCAGTTTGCAATTGTGGTCCTGTCTTTCTTCAACTCCTGCTTGAAAATAACAAGTTAAGACAATTTCTGTTATTTAGATGGCAAAACATCATACTGAGGCCAATATTTATGCTGTCTGGAGTAGATTTCATAGGGGAAAATATACCCTGTCTTTTAAGGCTAAACTTCTTTTCCTCTTGCCGGCAGTTATACTATTTATTACATGTATAAAGATAGTGATTAATTAATAGGAGGGAGTTAGGGAACAGTGATCTTCAGCTGTAATGGAGGAACTTGCCGATAGAATGGAGCCCTGAACATAATGAAGGCTTGAAAATGAAATCTACCTTATCTGGAGAAAAGCTCTCCCAGCCGCTGAAGATATAAATAGGGAAAAATCAATTAGCACAGGCTGGAATTGAAAATCATGTGGTTTATTAGATAATGAAATTGTTTTTGGTGAAGGAAATGCAAACGAATCCGTGACCAAGGATGGTAACACTAATATCCTTCTCTGGAGGCACCGTGTAAAAACGAATGCTGGCAAAGTGACACCCTTCTTTCCTCACTAATTTAACTTCCTACTAGCATGGGGGCAAATATGTACTTTTCATACCCAGATGATAGTAGGAGGATTAGGTTAAAACCTGTTCTGGAAGGGAGGGGAGAAAAAAATGCACAATCTAATGATTCCGCTCAAGGCAAATGTTTTAAAGAAGTAGAGACTGCAAAAGTGGACGCTAACAAAAGAAGGAAGTAAAAGCTTTATTTAGTACTCTCCCAGGTCACATACACCCTGAGACCTTGATGAACCTATATGCCTTTCCACATTATAGTTTTAAGGGGTATCGGTGGTGTGTACAGTGGTTCTTACCTATCACAATGAGGGTTATTGACAAAATGAATGGCTGATTATCACCAACACCTGGGAATTTCTTAAACTACAAGCCCTTAGGTCTCACTCTCAAAGGATCTAATTTCGTAGAGCTGGAATTTAACTCAGCATCCTAATGGCACTCATGCAGGCAATCCGGGGACTAAACATGGCAAAACACTGGCCTAGGATACGGCAAGACAGCCCTTACCTCCCTTCCAGTGCCAACCTCTTTCTGCTCACCTCTTATTCAACCATAGGTAAGTCCCCTTCAGTATTTTAACCACCCCTCAATTAATTGCACCTATGTAGCATTCTCTTTGATAGCCACTATTTTCTCCTTTTATTTTTTTTTTGAAGTATAATTGATTTACAATATTGTGTTAGTTTCAGGTCCACAGCAAAGTAATTCGGTTATGCATATATATGTGTATATCTATGTGCTTTTTTTCGATTCTTTTCCTTTTTAAAAATTTTTCTCCTTCAAACATGAATTCCAAATTATGTGGTAGCTTCTAATCTTCCTCCCAAAATGAGGTTGCTAGGTGGTTGGAATTCATGTCTCTTTATAAATCAGAGGCCTCGCCAGGTTACTTTGTTTTGACCCAGCCTACAGCCAAGTGCACAAACTCTAGTGGGAAATTTCAGTGGAAAACTTAGAGCTCTTCCTCCACCCCTGTTCCTGGATGTCATATCCAATGCCCTCCTGTACCCTAGGAATGATGCCTCCCTTTTCTGTCACCATGGTAGATATCCCATCAAGAAATTCACCACATTGGTGGTTGAATTTGAACTGTTCCCGGAAGTGTGAGCTAGATTTCAACATACAGAGATAGAGGGGTAAATATTCTAGAAAGAGATACCATCACTAACAGTTTGAAGTTTCTATAACCCGAGTTATCATCAGAATCACCTGGAGAGTTTGGTAAACATTTATTTGGGAAGAGTGTTAAAAATCAGTCTCAGATTTAAAGTATGGAACAGGCTCTAGAGGGTGCTTTTTTAGCAAACTCCTCAATTATGAAGTATAATGAGGTTTAAGAACTATTTGGGCTGAAGTATGAGGACCTGGAAAAAAAAAAAAAATAAGTAAAGGGCCCTGGGACCCTGGCTACACTTGAATGTTTTTTTTGGCGGGGGGTGGGGGAGGGAGGTGTCCGGAAATAATCAGACGGTGACTTGCTACATGCTGTAACCTCTCCTTGATTTCTACTGCTTTGCCGTTATGAAGTCTGACGTGGTTTAAGGGAATGCAAACACGTGTTTTATCCCTATACACTCAACAACAAATCTGCTAAGGAGAGGAGAGTGTGGAAGTGAAGGGCCGATCTACATTAACTTAAATAATCACCAGTCATTACTTCAACCATCAGAATCAGTAGAGTGCCGAAAAATGACCGTGCATGATTCAGCAATCTAGGTGTGCTTTGGAAACCTCTGATGGATTTGACTTCCTTCAGTGTGATAGATGGTTCAGACGCCATATATCTGGTGACCCAGGGAAAGAGATTCAATTTCTATCCATGGAGATGAGGCTGAGGCTTTGGTGACACTTGTATATCTATGATAGCGAAAACTTAAATCCCAGCTTTATAACCTGGAACCAGATATGATGTTCTGGGGTTAAAAAGGCTGATGTGGATAGTACAATTAGTGAGCTCAAATAGTGTCAGTTGTGGGAGCTGAGGAGAGATCCTTATTGCCTATTGATACACTCATTCTCCCCATAATGTTCAGATTTGTAGGTATAAATTAAATCCCTCTGGAATAATAACAACAATAACTACTCCTACTGTCATTTTTGGGGGTTCCTATGTGTGCCTGATACAGTGGTGGGCCCTTTACATGTGTTGTTTAGTTCTTCAAACAACTCATACAGGGAGATAGTATTAGCTCCATTTCATGAAAACAGGCTTAGAGAGGATTCCTTCATTCCTTCATCCATTCATCCATTCAACAAATCTGCAGTGAAACAAACTAGGCACTGATCTAGGTGCTGAGATTACTACAGTGGTGTCCCAGTAGATCACCCTGCTTCTAGGCTTGTCCCCGCCACCCACCCCATTTCTTTTTTCCCCACAAAACAGCCCATTATTTTAAAAAAGCTCTCTTTGGCTTCTGCTGGGGGGGCTTTGAGGGGCTGGAGTGAGCTTCTCCAAGCTGAGCCACCTGGTGCCTCTAGATGGGGGAAGGGAATCTCTGGCCTGATGGGAAGAAGACAGTTTCCTAGGCAGGTGCTTGATGCAATGGGATACTTCCCGTCTGTAGGAGATGAACAGAGGTTTCCAGGTCCATGACTTGTAATGAGATTTGTCTTGCTGGTGCTGACTTGGTATCTCTGGATAGGTGTGGAGGGTCTCAGGCCATTTTTGGTCTGGGTGCTTATTGGTGTGAGATACCCTTTGCTGGTCCCCCACTGGCCCCTCATCATCCCTCTGGGTGGGGGAGGGGAGTCTATACATCTGTGAATTTCCAAATTTCTATCTTCATCCTGCACATCCTATATTCCATTATTTACTTAATATGTCCACTGTGATGTCTAATGGATACCTCACATCTTATATATCTTGATTTCTTTTATTATCAACATTTACTTATTCAATCCCTGCCATAAGGTAAGGTCCTCTGGAATCATTCTTTAAGACCCAGTTGAGCTTAGCTGGTAGGAGGTTAACTAAGAAGTGTTATTAATAGCAACACTGGTAGAAGGGAAAGGAAGGAAGCAGGGCTAGACGAAGGGAAAAGTCAAGCTGGGATGCACACCCAACAAGATCCCACAAGGAGCTCTGGAGCCAGAACAATCCTTCACAGCTGTCCCAAATTTGGCCAAGATTACTGGGCCTTGACATTCCCCCCGTGAATCATACATTGGATGTGGGCCACCTGGGAAGGGGCGTGGCCTTGGGTGGGGCCGCGATCACGCAAAGCTGCCGCTAAAGGTCGGCTTCAAACAGCACTGGCGGCGTCTGGGGTAAGTCCTTCACTCAGGCGGGGTCCAAGCCGTGCGTCAGTTCCAACAGGATCCCCATGTGTATGACCATACTCCTGGCCACGTGGTCCTCGTTAATCCCAGCACGGTGGAATCGCTCAGGCCGGTACAGGGTGAGTGTTTCCAGTCCTGGAGGCTGGCAGGTCAAGAGTTCTTCCCTCAGCCTTGTGATCTGCTAAAAGTTCTCCTGGCCCCAGCGGTACTCCCTGGGTGCACATCAGAGAAAGTCCGTCCTAGTCGTGGCGAATGCTAGCGGAGAGTTTCCCCCAGCCCTGCAGGGCGTGTCAAGATTTCCTCCCTAGCCTGCTAGCCGGGTGAGAGTTCACTGCCTGGGTCACGGTGCACTCGCGGCCGCGGTCATTAGTGGATAATTTCCTCTTGGGCACCAACGGTCTAGCCCTCAAGAGTTTCCTTCTAGCCCCGCATATGCCCAATTAAGAGCCCTCCTTTTTAATATTGTAATTAGTGTGGGTTTTCTTTTCTGTGTGGTGACAGAATAATGATGAATACTGTTTTGTATGTTTTCACGTGTACTTACTGGCCATTTGCACATAATCTTTTGTGAGTTTTTGACTTAGTTTTTTTGCCCAGTTTTGGGGAAAGTTGCTTGTGTTATTATTGACTTGTATGGGATTTTTGACTTCGTATGGGATTTCATATACATATATATGAGAGAGACAGAGAAAGAGAGAGAGAGAGAGAGAGGATGTGAGAGCAAGACTGATTTATTCCTGGGCAAGCTTGTCTTCTCTTTTGAGTGAAGATTACCAGTGGAGAAGCTAATTAGCCTGCTGCTGTCTCTAAGCAAGGACTCATTTTCGATAACTTACTTAAAGGGCACAGCTGTTAATGATTTGACCACAAACAACTCTGGTCTTTTGATGTGATGCTTCTGACTAGAGCCTACAAACACAAGTGCCCCGATATAATTTCAAAACAGCATAATTTTTTAAGTTGCTCTGTGTCATTTGTCTTCATACATAGTTCCTCCCTGAAAACATTACCACCATACCGCTGGATATTCCAAGCCGAAGCGCATGCCTGAGAATTTAATTCACAAAATGAGACCACAAGGCTAAACCCACACCCAAATGCATTGCTTGAAATCCTTATCTCTAATGAAAATGCAGTGTCACTCCTCCTTAAACAACAGTCGTTCTCTAAGAGGAAGTTGCAGATAGAAGTTATAAACTGATCACTGCTTTAACACAGAACAGAGGTTAAGACTGGAGTTTTTACATTGAGAGATTTAGAGGTGCCAGGTGCAGAGAAAGATGGGGAACAAGCCAACTGAACTGGAATTAACATCGATTTGTTCAGTTGCCATTTAACCTGTCTTGTACATGATATCAAAGCAAAGCCCACGTGTGGTTTTGCCTCTCTGCTACTGGGACCCAAGCAATGGACCTCTGTTCCGCAAGTGCATCATATCCTGGAAGATAGTATATACTGGAGTTGAAGCTGAATCACAATAGCCGAAATAGACCAGGCTTAGAAGTTATATAATCCTAACCCCTCACTTCATATAAGGTGAAACCGCTTGGAGAGGAAAAAGAAATTTCCAAAAGTCGATTGACTTAGTCTCTGAGCTAGGTTACCAGAGGATTAGTCAGAGATGGTTTCCCTTACACCACTTATTTAAATTGTGTTGCTTTTGGCAATGCAGTTTGGTTTGTGTTAGCAGTGAGTTCTCAATCTTGTTCCTAGGGCTGTCCTTCTGAAGTGGAAAAGGACATTGCTGGTTTCTCGTTGCCTTCCAAGCCAGTTTTCTATTGCTTCTATTTCCTCCTCTTGTGGTGGTATCATTTTTCTGTTCTCTGGGGCCCATTCTGTCTCTTAGAATTTTTCTATTTAAGATTCTGTGGCTAATGTCTACCGCTGGACTGTATATCCTTGAAGAGTTCCATTGTCACTTCTGAAAAACAAGCCTGCTAATGAGAGGTGTTTTACAAAATGGTGTATAGGCTCTGAAGAGGAAGCTAGATTTACAGAACCAGCTGTAATTCCAAAAGCATGTAAAGGCATGGTTTTGGTTTCTGTAGGCTTTTCCCACTGTGTGCGCTTAGAAGAGAACTAAAATAACAAATGGAAGCCCTTTTTTGACAGTTTTATGGCAGGGGAAATCTATTTCTGGAAGGTGTGACATAATTGTTAATATCATAGCCATGTCCGTGTATCAACAATTCACAGTTCTAAGCAGGCATGGGCAAGTTCATTTGGACGCAGGGATGGATTTCTGTACTAAAAGCTGCTGTGAAAATCAAACTACTCTATTTTGGTAGCAACTTCCCAGCTGATATAGGAATGGTTCTCATAGCAGGTCAGGGGTTCTCAATATTTGGTAATGATTCATAGGATTGTATATTAAAAAAAGAATCCTAGGTGCTTCTCATGTGCAAATAGAGTTGCAATGCACTGAGCCTCAAGAGTATACTACTGGTGTTTGACAAAATTTTAATTTACGTGAGGTTTCCTTTGTTTGTTCGATTAATGAGGTATAATTTCCCTACCATAAGGTGCACTGATTTTAAGTGTACAGCTCAATTAATTTTGACAAATTTAATACCTCCCTCCCCCAAACTCTGATCTGTTTTCTTTCACTCTAAATTCATTTTGCTTGTTCGAAGACTTCATATAAATACCATCCTACAACCTATACTCTTTTGCATGTGGCTCTGTCACTCAGCAAAATGTTGGTGAGATTCATCCATGTTGTTGTATGTATAGACTGTTCCTTTTTGAATAGTATACCACTGTGTGAATATACCACAGTCTGTTTATCTACGTTCCCGTTGATGGACATTTGGGTGCTATGAATATTTTTTCACAAATGTTTTGGTGGCCATATGTTTTCATTTCTGTTGGGTAAATACCTAAAACTTGGAAGGTGTATGCTTAACTTTATAAGAAACTGCCAAGCAGTTATTCAGTGTAATTGTATCACTTCACATTCCTCGCAGAGACGCATGAGGGCTCTGGTTGCTCAACAACCTTGCCAGCATTTGGTAATAGAGACATAATTTACAACTGAGCCATTCTTGTAGGTGTGCAGTGCTATCAGATTGTGGTTTTAATTTGCATTTTTCTCGTCACTAATGCTATTGAGCGTCCCTTTCTTTTCCAGAGTCATTGAGATATTGTTGACATATAACATATGTGAGTTTAAGGTATACACTGTGGTTAGATACATGTATATATTGCAAAATGATATCATGATATCACTTATATGTGGAATCTAAAAAAAATGATACAAATGAACTTATTCACAAAACAGAAACTGACTCACAGACTTTGAAAACAGACTTATGGTTACCAGAGGGGAAACGTGGCAGGGAGGGATAAATTGGGAGATTGGGATTGACATATACACACTACTATATATAAAATAGATAACCAACAAGGACCTACTGTATAGCGCAGAGAACTCTACTCAATACTCTGTAATAACCTATATGGGAAAAGAATCTGAAAAAGAATGGATACATGTATATGTATAACTGAATCACTTTGTTGTACACCTGAAACTAACAACATTGTAAATCAACTATCCTCCAATATAAATTAAAAATTAAATTTAAAAAATGATTACCACAATAAGGTTAGTTAATGCTTCCATCCCTTCTCATAATTATCGTGTGTGTGTGTGTGTGTGTGTGTGTGTGTGTGTGTGTGTGTGGTGATAAGGTTTAACATTTACTCTCTTAACAACTTTCAAATACTGTTAATAAACATCATGGTGAATATAATTAGGTTCCCAGAACTTATTCATCTTTTATAGCTGGGAGTTTACACCCTTTGACCAACATATCACCATTTCCCCCATCCCCTGGCAACCACCATCCTACTCTCGGTTTTCATGAGTTTGGCTTTTTTAGATTATGCATATAAGTGAAAACATACAGTAATTATCTTTCTCTGCCTAACTTATTTCACTTATGATAATGCTCTCAAGGTCCATCCATGTTGTAGCAAAAGGCAGGATTTCCTTTTTTCTGGCTGAATAATATTCCATTGTTTTTATATACCATATCTTCTTCATCCATTATCTGTTAATGGTCACTTAGGTGGTTTCCGTGCCTTGGCTATTGTGAAAAATGTTGCGATGAACATGGAGATGCAGACCCCTCTTTTAGATAGTGTTTTCATTTCCTTCAGATATATCCCAAGAAGTGGGATTGCTGGATCATATGATACTTCTATTTTAAGTTTTTTGAGGATCATACAGTAGTTCCATTTTTAATTTTTTGAGGAACTTCCATACTGTTTTCTGTAGTGACTGTACCAATTGACAATTGACATTCCCACTAATAGGTCATAAGGGTCCCTTACTCCACATCCTCAACACTTGCTATCTCTTGTCTTTTTGGTAATAGCCATTCTAACAGGCGCAAGGTGATATCTCATTGTGGTTTTGATGTGTGTTTCCCTGATGATTAGTGATGTTGAACATATTTTTCATGTACCTGTTGACCATTTGTATATTCTCTTTGTAAAAATGTCTATTCAAGTCCTTTGCCCATTTTTAAACCGAATTTTGTTTGTTGCTATTGAGTTGTATGAGTTCTTTATTATTTTGGATATTAACCCCTTAACAGATATATAGTTTGCTAATATTTTCTCCTATTCTGTAGGTTGCCTTTTCATTTTGCTGTTTATTTCTTTTGTTGTCCAGAAGCTTTTCAGTTTGATGCAGTCACATTTGTTTATTGTTGCTTTTATTGCTAGGTTTTTGGTGTCATATACAAAAAGTCTTTGCCAAGACCAATGTCAAAGACCTTTTCCCTATGTTTTCTTAGAGTAGTTGTACAGTTTGGGGTCTTATATTTAAGTTTTTAATCCACTTTGAGCTAATTTTTGTGAGTGGTGTAAGATAGAGGTCCAATTTCATTTTTCTACACATCGTTATCCAGTTTTCCCAACACCATTTATTGAAGATACTGTCTTTCCCACATTTGGTATTCTTGACTCCCTTGTCAAAAATTAGATGACCATATATATGTGGATTTATATCTGGTCTCTCAATTTTGTTCCATTATGTCTCCTTTTATGCCAGTACCATACTGCTTTGATTACTATAGCTTTGTAATAAACTTTGAAATCAGGAAGTGTGATGCCTCCAGCTTTGTTCTTTCTCAGAATTGCTTTGGCTATTTGAGATCTTTTGTGGTTCCATATGAATTTTAGGCCTGTTTGTTCTATTTCTGTGAAAATGTCATTGGAATTTTGATAGGGATTATATTGAATCTATAGATGGCTTTGAGTAGTTGGACATTTTAACAATGTTAATTTTTCTGAGCCACGAAAATGGAATATCTTTCCGTTTATTTGTGTCATCTTCAATTTCTTTCATCAATGCCTTGTAATTTTCATTGTATAATGCTTTTACCTCCTTGGTTAAATTTATTCCTAAGTATTTTTTTCTGTTGCTATTGTGAATGCGATTGTTTTCTTTCTTTCTTTTTCAGATAGTTTGTCATTAGTGTATAGAAATGCAACTGATTTTTGTATGTTGATTTCTGTATTCTGAAACTGTACTAAGTTTATTAGTTCTAATAGTTTTTTGGTGGAGTCTTTAGGGTTTTCTATGTATGAGATCCTATCTGCAAACAGAGACAGTCTTATGTTTTTCTTTCCAATTTGACTGCCTTTTTTTTTTCTTTTTCTTGCCTAATTGCCCTGGCTAGGACTTCCAGTACTATGTTGAACAGAAGTGGTGAGTTTGGGCATCCTTGTCTTCTTCCTGTTCTTCATGAGAAACCTTTCAAACTTTCACCTTTTGAGTATGATACTTGCTGTGGATTTGTAATATATGGTCTTTATTATGTTGAGGCACGTTCTTTCTATATCCAATGTGTTGAGAGTTTTAAATGATGAGAGGATGTTGAATTTTGTCAAATGTTTTCTTTTCTGCATTGATTGAGAGGATCATGTAATTTTTATCATTCATTTTGTTAATGTGCTATGTCACATTTATTAATTTGCATATGTTGAACTAGCCTTGCATCCCAGGGATCAATCCCACTTGACCATCATGTATGATCCTTTTTTCCCCAGTTTTATTGAGAAATAATTGACATACATCACTGTATAAGTTTAAGGTATACAGCATGGTGGTTTGATTTATATATATATTTTGAAATGATTACCACAATGGGTTTAATTAACATCAATCATCTCATATAGATACAATAAAAAGAAAAGAAAAAAATTGCCTCCTTGTGATGAGAACTCTTAGGATCTACTCTCTTAACAACTTTCCGATGTATCATATAATAGTGTTAACTATAGTCATCATGTTGCACATTGTATCCCTAGTACTTATTTGTCTTATAATTGGAAGTTTGTAACTTTTGACCACCCCCTTTAATTCCCCCTCCCCCTGCCTCTAGTAGTCACAAATCTGATCTCCTCTTTTCCTATGAGTTTGGTGGGGGTATTTTTGTTTCTTTCTTTCTTTTTTTTTTTTTTTTAAGAATCCACATATAAGTGAGATCATACAGCATTTGTCTTCCTCTGTGTGACTTATTTCATTTAGCCTAATGCCTTCAAGGTCCTTCCATGTTGTTGCAAATAACAGGATTTCCTTGTTTTTTTAATGGCTGAATAATATTCCATTATATATATATAATCTTCCATTATATATATATTATATTCCATATATATATAATATTCCATATATATGTGAGAGAAAGATAAATTCTTTATCCATTTGTCCATTGATGGACACTTAGGTTGTTTCCATGTCTTAGATATTGTAAATAATGCTGCTATGAACATGGGGGTGCTGAGTTTTTTTCTAATCATGAATGGGTGGTGAATTTTGTCAAACGCTTTTTCTGAATTTGCTGAGAGGATCATATGGTTCAAACGCTTTTTCTGAATTTGCTGAGAGGATCATATGGTTCAAATGCTTTTTCTGAATTTGCTGAGAGGATCATATGGTTTTTTTCTCCTTTTTCACTTAATGTGGTATATTACATGATTTGACAATCAAATATTGAACAAATCATTCATTCCTGGGATAAACTGCACTTTGATGCAGTGAACATTTTTATTTGCTGGATTCTATTTACTAATATTTTGTTAAGAATTTTTACATTTATTTTCATGAGGCATACCAATTTGTAGTTTTCTTGTAATGTTTTTGTCAGGTTTAGTATTAGGGTAACTCTGACCTCTTAAAATGAGTTGTGAAGAGATCTCTCTTCCTCTATTTTTCTGAAGAAGTATATATAAGATTGATATTACTTCTTCCTTAAATATTTGATAGAATCCACCAGTGAAACCATCTGGGTCTAGATTTTTTTGTAGGTTTTTATTACAATATTAATTATATTCCCTAATATAATTCTATAGAAATTTTCTATTTCTTCTCTGTCAGTTTTGTTAAGTAATGTCTTGCAAGGAATTTCTCCATTCATCCATTTGTTGAATTTATTGACCTAAAGTTTTTCCCAGTAATATCTTTTAAATGTCTGTAGGATCTGTAATGATATTCCCTCTTTCAATTTTAATGTTAGTAAATTGTGGTGTTTTTCTGATCAGTCTTGCTAAGGATTTATCATTTTGATTACCTTTTTCAAATAACTTTGTTAATTTTTCTTTCTGATTATTATTTTTTCTATTTAATTGAATTTTGCACTTAATTATTTTTCCTTTCCATTTATTTTAACTTTTCTTTTTTAAATTCTTAAGGCAAAACTATATAATTTTTTTCAAACCTTTCTTTTCTAATATAGTCATTAAATTTTACACTTTCCTTTAATAACTGATTTAGTTACTTCCCACAGATTTTGATATAATTTATTTTCATTATCTTTCAGCTGAATAATTTTTAATTTTCCTTTTGTTCCTTTGACCTGTGGGTTATTTTAGATGTGTGATATTTAATTTTCAAACATTTGAAAACTTTCTAGACATCTCATTATTAACTTCTAATTGAGTTTCATTGTTATCAGATAATACACTTTATAAGATTTCAAACATTTTTATTAATGAGTTATATTTCACCACTTAGCATATAGTCTGTCTTGATGAATATTGTATGTGGAGTTAAAAAGTTGTTTTCTGACATTACAGAGTATAGTATTCTATAAATGTCATTTAGGTCCAGTTCATTGATAGGGTTGCTCATATCTTCTGTGTTTTGGTAGTTTCTTTTCAACTTCTATCAGTTACTGAGAAAAGGGTGCAACATGTCCAACCGATAGGGTAGATTTCTCAATTTCTCCTTTTAGTTCTGTCAGTGTTTACTTCATGTATCTTGTAAATCTATCATTAGGACCATACACATTTAGAATGATTATGTTTAACTCTTAAGGTACCTTTTTATCACTTGCAACATTTCTGTTTATCTCTGGTAATAATCTTTGTTTCATAATCTGCTTTGTTCAGTATTAATACACTCTGGCTTTCTTTTTACATTATTTTACTTCCAATCTATTTGTGTCTTTATATTTAAAGTGTAACACCTGCAGAAAGTATATTTTTGAGTCTCATTTTTATCCAGTTTGATAATAAATGATTCTTACTGTGCTTCTTCCATGTATATCTAATGTATTTATTGATATGATTTATTTTAATTCTATAATTTGCTGGTTGTATTTTAGTTGTTTTATGTGTTCTTTTCATTCATCCGTTCCTCCTTTTCTGCTTTCTTTTGGGTTAATCACATATTTTTAGTATTCTATTTCATTTTCTCTATTGTCTCTGTCATGCTCTGCTTGGCCTCCACCTCTCTGTTTTGAGGTTGGAACTGTATACTGATAGAGAACATGGTTCTCATCTCCTCTGTTGCTCTTTGAGTATTGCATTCTGTGTTGCCTTTTGTTCAGTGCCTGAAGACAGTTGCTTCATATACTTTGTAAAGTTTTATAACTGTCTACAGTGGGAGGGCAAGTCTGGTACCACTTATATCAGCATAGCTGGAAATGGGATTCTGAGGCTTGTTTTTTAGCTTCTCCCAGTCTTCTTTTTTGGTCCTTTTTCTACATCATGGCCTTCTCCCTCCTTTTCCTATCCCCCTCGCAGATATCCTGCTTCTAGTGTCTTACTCTCAGAAGCTATGAATAAATAACTTTAATAAGTTATAAAAGCTGATAAAAGCTGAGGGTGTGATATTTTCCTGAGTCATTTTCATGATTATTGGGATGCTAGAAGATTTTATAGCCTCTAAGATTCATAGGACTTCATCTCTGGTAGTGGAATGAATACAAGTAAGCTATGCTTCTTGGATGTTTATTGGATATCTACTATGTAGTAGCTATCTTGAAAATATCCATCATAATGCTAACCCATATGTTTCTGTCTACTTTCTCTACTTTTATGACCAAAACTGTAGGAAGGAGTATGGGATTTGATGGCTAAATGAACACCTTGAAGTGCCAGCACAAATCCTTTGTGGGTCAAAAGAGGAAAGCCAGGGAAAGGATAGAGTGAGAGCTGTAACAGTTGAGATTTCAGTGTAAGAACTGAACTCAAGAACAGACAAAGCAGAAAGAGGCAAGGCATTTGGAAATACATCTCCCACATTCATAGTTGAGCTTCTCTAGTCTTCACCACCTATTACGGGGCTGAGCAAAAATTTCTGTTTTTACTTCTGACTGCCTCTTATCTCTTCTTGCTGTTTTCTTGGCTTTTCCCTTTATCATGCATCTTGATGAGTATATTGGTATTCTTTTTTCTAGTTTGGCATTCTGTAGATTTACCAGGCAGTGAATTTTGACTACCAGGAATTGATTTGGGTATTATCTTAGGCACTTCCACCATATTGGGATTCTCACTTATTTTAATAACTTAGAACTTCCTTTCCAAATAGCCTATTTAATAAATACATTATAAAAAATTTTATATGGACTCTATTTATGATTTATGGTAAACTAAAAAGAACACTAAATCATGAATCAAGAAATGCAAATTCTGGTCCTAGTTCTGTCATTAAGTGTATGACCTTTGGGAAGCCATTTAATGTGGAAACTAAGCTTAGATGGTCCTTAAGGTCTTTTCCAACTGTAAGATTCCATATGCAAGTAAGATTCCTTTATTTCTTCTTCTTCTCTCATTTTTGGAGATGAAGAATACATTTCTCTTTTACGACTCCTTGGTAGTACTTATACATGAGAACAGAATATGTCCCAGTGGACAAACTTGTAAGCCCAACACAAACTTACTCCCTGTCCTCTGCCTTGCCTTAATCCTTTTGTCTCCTTTACCCCCAGTATCCTTCAGCATCTTTCCAGATGATTCTGGTATGATTGACTACCATTAAAAAAGAAAGAAAGAAAGGTGTTATGTCAAACTGAAATGTTTGTTTTTTTCCATTGTCTTTCCAGATCAGACTTCAGCCTACTTTTTAAAACACTTTTTCATAGCTTTGAGAGTATCTTGTAAAGTCAGAACTTGCATTTTTGTATATCAGTGATTCTGAGTAGCTTGGTGACCAACAAAACAACTGCATCGATTCCCAGTCTTAAGAAGTAGCCCTTAGAGAAGCAATGTTCTCAGCTAAGACTGCATTGCTGGTGCAGTATAAAGAAAAATGTTTATCAACCTCTCCCTGGAAGCCAAAAGGACTGCTTCAATCCTGAAGTGGCAGACTTTGTCCTTAACTAAGCAAAAGGGAACAATAAAAGTTCAGCGTATAGCCAAGTGGGCTGTGTGTGTGTGTGTGTGTGTGTGTGTGTGTGTGTGTGTGTGTGTTTACAAAAGTAGAAGAAAGAACTTTTTGAAACTATGTTGATGTTGTGCCTTATGCTGACTGGTGATCTTTAAAAGAAAAAGGTTTTTGCTATAAGTACAAGGAGTTAAGAATTTTTTCCAGTGTCATAGGTAAAAGTATTATTATAATTACTTGACATTTAGAGAGTATTTACCTCTCAGTAAACCCAGTTCTACTTAAAGTTTAAGTTCTTAAAAAACAATTATGGTAAGCTTGACACATTAAGGCTCTATTCAGAACATGCCAAAAGATCCAGTTCATTCTATCGAAAATTCAGCCTCTAATCTGGTTGGTTTGATTCTAGAAATCAAATTTCTATTTCCCACTAGATCATAAACTGCATAAGGGCAGATACTACGTGTTATTCGTACTGTTTTTGTAGTTCCTAGGACAGTCATGTACTAAATACTTTTTGAAATGAATTGAATTAGACTGAACTGAACTGAAAGTTTAGTGAGATTTAACAAATGAAGAATAAAGAATCCAGAGAAAATGACTTCCTCTTTTCATATAATAAGTCCAAAAAGAGATCTGCAACAATTGAGTTCTTTTGGTTCTACCTTCAGTGATCTCCAGGCTAGGCTCTCTTCTTCAACCACACAGGATTAACTGCTGTACCAAATGATGCTGTCAGCTAATAGAATTCTGAAACCTGTAGTCCCATGCAAATAAGTCCTGCAGTCCTAAGACTCCTGATGGTTTGACCCACTAAATCAACCAGACTGTGTAGAACAGATGTTCCTTCACACCTAGTAGTATTCAACCACATGGTCCAAACAAGAGAACCATCAAAAATGGTTTAATATTATAATAAGCTAAAAAACTTATTTTGTGAATAATATATTGTATTTGGCAAAACCAAGAAACAATTCATTTTTGCTCAGTCTTTAATATCCTCAAGTGTAATCATTAAACTCTTGTTACTTTTAATACCTAGTGTGGTTAAAGAGGATTGGACTGAATTGATAAAATGATAATTACATCTCTGTGCTATTTGCATTTGACTAGGAACATATTTAATTTTCTTGCAAGTGTAGGAAATTAAAGGGCTGAGATTCTAATTGGAAATAGGTGCATAGAAGTTTAAGTGGGAATTTCCAACAAAAATCACATGAGAGTCAACTTGAGAAAATAGAGGTTATAATGAGGGATTAGGAATCATTAAACTTTATGTTTAAGGTTGAAGAAATTATAAAAGCACACCCAGTTGTTCATCCTTAATATCCATTACCACTATGAGTCTCGGAATGACTGATATATCCTTGCTACTCAGTGTGGACATTCACCAGCATCAGTAGTCACTTGGGAGCTTGTTAGAAATGCCTCACCCAGACCTACTGAATTAGTTATATATTGCTGTGTAGCAAATTGCCACAAATTTAGCAGCTTAAAACAACACACTATTATTTCATAGTTTTTGTGGGTCAGGAATCTGGGCACACCTTAGCTGGGTCCTCTGCTCAGGATCTCGCAAGGCTGCAATTAGGATGTCAGCCAGGGCTGGGCTGTGATCTGAGGCAAGGAGTTCTTTTTCAGGCTCACGTGGTTGTTGGCAGATTTCATTTCCTTGTAGCTGTAGAACTCATAGAAGCTTACTTCTTTTTTTTTTTTTTTTTTTTTTTTCTTTTAGAAGCTTGCTTCTTCAAGGCCAGCGTGAGAGTCTCTGACCTTCCCCCTCTGTCCTCTAGACCCTCTTGTAATGGGCTCCCTTAATTACGTCAGGCTCACCCAGGACAAGCTAGTATTTCTTGTCCATTGCTATGTACACTACACTGTGCTTGGCACTTAGCACATTTGTCATTACATTTAATTCTCATGATAACTCTACCAGTGGGATGGTAGCATTATTATTTTACTGATGAAGAAACTGAGGATCAAAGAGATTAAGATCATACACCTAGTATATAGACCTAGGAGTCGAAGCAAGCATGCCTGACCGGATTTTTCTACCACATCATGCTGTGTCCAAAGTGGGAGGAAGGGGCTGCCCAAAGAGAAAGCCCCTAAAGACACAGCTCACAATTTTGTCAAACCCCAGTGGGTCAGGGGTTCAAAGACACCTTTCTTTGCCTACCTTGAAAGAAACTGGGAACGCCTGGGTTCCCTGGAGCTTTTGGAAACCAGTAAGTGGAGATGTGACCAGTAGAGAGCACTGCTCTCTCCCAGCAGCCTCTGCTGCATTCACTGAGATTTCTGGGAAGAAGACTGTGACCTGAATATGCTGTCAGTGTTCTGAGAAAGCCAACTTAAGGCACCCAGCCTGCTGATGAAGAGAAAGGCTCCATTTGGTGAGTGCATTGAAGTTCTTGAAAGCCAAAGTGAGAGTAGAATAAATGCCAACTTCACTTTTCTTTTATAATTTTGTATTAAGATATTTTAGAAATGTTGATTAATTTTGGTGAACAGATATCTCCAAGGCTGACATTATTGAAATTTTAAAAATTTTGTTCTTGCTAGATTATTTATTTTGGTTTTAGCATTAAATGTCATCTCAGGTCAGTCTCTAAAAGGGGTTTGTTTAATTCCTAATTGTATGGAAAGCATAGTTTAGTGAATTGTATTGGTGCACTGCCTGTTTAAGTAAGGCCTTACCAGGTGAATCTAAAGCCTAGTTTTATTTTGGTTTAAGAAAAAAAAAATCTATCAATAATCCATTTTGTGAGTTTTCTCAATTTATTATCAGGCAAGCACAAGACATTAATGTATTCTTTCGATTTACTTCCTAATTATAAAAGCTGCTTCTTTGCAAGAAGAAAAAGAAAAGAAAATAGGGATAGCAGACTTCACATCAGAAAATGTGGTGCTATTCTTTTTCTTTCTATTTTGTTTTTGTTTTTTTCTGGCAAAAGTTGACTACTTCAGATATTCTCCAGATAGCTTTCAGGATAGTACTGATCTCTTCAAAACCAGAAAACATTTAGGATTTTATCTGTAAGTTGCTTTGTAGAGATAGAAAGTAGATTAGTGGTTGTATAAGGCTAGGGTTGTTAGGAGAGTTATGGGGTAAATGCTATAGGGCAGGAGGTTTGTTTCTTTTGGGCAGTAATGTCAGTGTTTTAAAATTGATTTTGGTGATGGATGCACAAGTCTGTGAAAATACTTAACAGCTATTGAATGGTATGCTTTAAATGAGTGAATCTGTTGGTATGTAAACTATATGTCAATAAAGCTTTTTTTTTTGATGCTTTGTATGAAATTTTAGTGGATGAGAACAGGTCTCAGATTGAGATTAAAACACTGTATTCCAAATAATACCAAATCTGCAGCATAAGCTTTAAACTAATTTTATAGGAGGATGGTCAGGAACCTTATTTGTAGATTTTGTCTTCACTTTCTTCCCTCCATGAGGAAGGAAAAATGATAATCAGCTCTCTAAGAGATACTGCTTTGACCCAACCCCTGAATGAGTGGAAGTAATTACTTTTGGCAGAGCTGAAAAAGCAACTGCCAAAGAGTGTCATGTAAACTATTGTTGGCTAGTCTTCTTGCCGTCATGGGCCCTGAAGCTCAGAAGGATTTTATAAAGTGGGAGAGTGGTTTTATTTTGATCCACAGAATGAGTATGGAGTGTATTTGGTCAAAATTAGTTGAAAGATGAGTGCGGCTTACTTGGCTCCTCCTTCCATGCTCCCATCTCTCTTCCCTCCCAATTTCTAATGTCTTATGTTTCTTCAGTGCCTCTGGAGAACAGGGCTCACTTCTCTAACTTCTTCCCACAGATATTTCCATGGTTTTTAGGCAGCAGCTCAGCACAGTGGAAAGAGCACTGACTTTGGAATAAGTGCTGTGATTGACTTCTGGCTCTCTCAGTTACTCTGCTACCTTGGGAAAAAATAATTTTTAACTTCTCTCAACTTGTTTCATTTCTCAACTGGGGACATAGTTCACATAGAGTGGGTATGAGGTTTACCTGGTGCTCAGTAATAAATGGTAGCTGTTACTATACATATTATTCACTGCATATCAATCTGGAACGTTTCCCGTTTCATGGTTTTTAAACAGATTTAAGGCTTCTGGGTTCTGTGCCTATAAGTCAAGATGCCACTATCACATTTTACATCCTTGCAGCTCAGTAATATATGAATTAGGCTATCTAGTAGAATATCATGAGGTCTTTCCTAGAAATGTTCAATGTACCCATTTGCTAGGAAGATGTAATTACGAATGTGATTAACTGGTCCTACGTTCTCTATGAGGGAAGGAGGGATGGGGACAGTTCATGTTAAAATAGTCAGCAAAACAAGAAAATGTTTGGAATACAGAAGAATGCTTAATATATATATATATATATATATATATAAAATATACACATACATATGTATATAATTTCTTTTTGTCTTGGGTTTAAATGGTATGATATATCTCACAATCTACAAGGTGGTGGACATCAGGTATAGCTTTCTCATTCCATTCAACTTGTCCCCAAACCTCATGGATGTGGGGCCTTAATACTAATTTTTGAGGTACATCATGTAGCCAGCGCTTCAGTTCTATCTATTCTCTTCCATCCCTCATAGTTTCTTGATCATTTAAAAACCAAACAAAGTCCTGCCTTTGTGTCGGGCCATATGATAGAAATTGTCAGTAAGTTTGTGTCCTTTGTTCAGTTCAGCTACTGGATGGAAAGCTGGGGGCTTTGGATCTTTGAGGTGGGAGGAAGGGATGAAAGTAAGCTCTCAATGACATCTGTGCTGCAGGTGAATGCTTGAAAAAACAAAACCAGACCCTTGACAGTAGGAAAAGTAGTCTCCTCTCAACATTATATCCTACACTTTATCATGCTTTTTTAAAAAAACTGTATCTTCTTTTCAGCCTCAAGTTATGTCACAAAAGTTCCCTTTTATAGCCTCCAGCTTTCATAATCTCCAGGAAGACAGTTGTGAGGAGGAAATACATCTTGCCCTGCAAAAAAATTAATAAAAAATGGGACATTCAGGCGGTGTGTTACATATATACGTGCAGTTTTATTTCCTCCTTTTAAATATAATGTGTTTTGAATATTTTTCCATGGAGATATGTGTCATTTTTAATGTTTACATAGTATTTTATACACATATTATAATTTAGATATATAACTGTTCTCCAATTGTTTGGAGTTTGGGCTTTGCACTTAATATATATTCATAGACTGCTTTGCTAAGTCCCTAAGCACAGATCTAATAAAATAAAGACAAGTGGAAAGAATTTGGTGTGGGATTCCCAGGGCCACTTTCTACCTTCTAATATTCTTTATTTTATTGTGAATCCTTAGTGTGGCCATTTTTGTTTACATCACACTGATTTCTGGATTTTTATTATGAGAAGAGAAAATGGTTAAAAAGAAAAACTTGGTTGCTGACAAAAGCAGAAGCATTAGTGGTACGCTTTCATCATCCAACATGAAACCAAGTAACATGAAGTAAAATACATTGGGCAGTTTTTACCAGAAGTCAGCACATCTGTCAGTGCAGAGCTAGCACTTTAAATGGATCTGTGTAAAGTGACTTAGCAAAGCAGTTTATGACTATATATTAGGTTTAAAGCCCAAACGAGAAGTTGTCACCTTTGTGACTTTCTGATGCGAATTCAATACAAAACATTCTGATCAAAGATCACAGGGGTGAAAGTAGAAGAAAACTGTAGCATAATCACATTCTAACTGTGATTTCTTATCTTATAGTTGACATCTTGGTAAGATGAATTTGTTCTCAGAATATCTTTATGAAATTTCAGTAAGTTATATCACTTTATCAAAATACAGACGCAATGGACAAAGTCGAAAGAATCACCTGGGCATTGCTTGGGAAAATTGTCATGGATGTTCATTTTTGTGGTTGAAATATATCTGAAAGTTAAGAAATGCATCACTCATCACACAGATGCTCAGCATGTGTGGGCCCAAACAACTGATCATTTCCATCCAAATACACTCTGTGGATAATGTCTAATAAACTTGTACTTCCCCTGTTTAACCCAAGCTAAAGCTCTCATTAGAGGCTTTTATGGTACAGGTAGAGTGGATTTAATTCAAATTAACCAAGATGTTTAACTCCTACTCTTTAAAAGTCTCAGTTCCAAGACTCCTCTTGGGTGACACAGAGGATAATACATCACTCAAGCATCATGTTGTTACTCAAACATCTTACAACCTACCTGGTAGTGGTGAGGGGAGAAAGAGATGGTGGCGCAGATATGACAAGGGCACAATGAGGAAGATTGTGATTAGTGTTGTAGAAAAATACATATGACCTGCTATGTAATTTCAGAAGAGGAAAGAAGAAAGGGAGGAGTTGGGGAGTTGGGGATAGGAAGGGAAATGTAGCAAGTTCAATGCCAGCCAATTGGGAGGCACTGTGAAAAGTAGTGGGGGCAATAGAAGGGTGAGTGAAAACACAATACTTGGCTTAAGGAGTCTATAATCTAGTGGGAGAAATAGACCCGAATGTGGCATGCGCGTGTGTGCGAGCACATACAGGCCATGATTGAAGTCGGAGTAAGCAGAAACTCACATCCGTTCCGGGCCCTCATGTGGACCGGGCACTGTACTTGAACTTTCCCTATTCTCAGAACAACCCTGAGGCTTAGTTTTTATTATCTCTATTTTACATAGGAGGAAACTGAGTTTATATAGTTAGTAAGTAGCAAAGTGAGTAATTTAAACCCACAGTCAATAGCATTTTAATAGCTATCATTTACTGAGTACCTGCTAGATGCTTGCTATGAGTTATGCTTATGTTTTATAATTCTGCAAGGTGTGTATTAAAACCATCATTTTACAGATCAGGAAACTGAGAAACATTTAATAACTTTCCAAGATCACAGCTATTATTGGAACAATTAGGATTCAAATCTGGGTCTATCTGATTCTAAGGCCTGTTTTTTACAATGCGACTGCTCATTGGAGGGATAGAAGAGATTAATTATGAAGATCTTGAGCAGGTGGCTTTTGGAAAGGGTAACATTTGAGATAGGCTTTTAAAATGGCTAGAACTTACACAGGTAGAGTTGGAGTAGAAGAATATTTAAGGTGGCAGGACAAACACAGAGACAGCAGTGTAGTACAAGGCATATTTTGAAGAATGGGTTGAAGTGGTTTGGCATGGCTAGATTGTAAGGAACCTCAGACAAAAAGAAGATAGGAAACAGAGCTGGACACTGGAATAACTCCAGTATCATAAAGAGTTGTTTTTTTTTCTGTTTTTAATGAGGAAATATTGAAGGTCTTGAGCTTAGAATGGACACAGTCAGATCTGTGCCTTTGCTTATTATTGTCTGTTTCCCATCGGTAGGTTGAGAACTCCAAGAGAGCAGGGATTCTTTTCTGTTTAGTTCACTACTGTGCCCCTAATAACCAGAGTAGTGTCTAGAATATAATTAGAGCTGCTGTCTATAGCCCTGAGGTTTATAACCTGCATAATTTCAGTGGGTGGCATTCACATACACTACAATGCAAATAATGTCCCTGAGAGTTGTGCAGTTTTATAAATACGGGACATAATGGGCACTCAATAAAAATTTGAATGAATGATTGATTAATTTGCTTTAGGCGAGTCTGGATGGAGTTTATAGGACGTATTGCAGGAGGGAGAGAATCAGGGAAAAGGGAATGCTAGGACAATTTTTAAGTAGTCTAAGCAGGAGATAATGATCTGAGCTCCCTAATTGGAAGTAGAAAGGACAAGGTAGAGGCAAGACATGCATCCATGGTAGAATTAGTATGGTTTTTTGTTTTGTTTTTTTTTTACTGACTGGATATAGAAAGGGGAGGAGTATGGGCAAGGGAAAGTTGAAGATAACTCAAGGATTTTTAGCCTGAGTGCCTGAAGGATGACAATGGCACTGAATTAGAAAAGGAAAATAAGAAAGAGAAGCAAGTTTGATGGATGGGGTAGGTGGGTGGAAGATGAATTCAGAGATGTACATATTGAGTTTGAGGAGCCTCTGGGATACATAGATAGGTCTATCTATTTCCTGGCATTTGAATATACTGACCTGAAACTCAGCAGAGAGATCGAGGATAAGAAGATAGATTATGGCAGTTTTGAAGCCATGGGAGGAACGAAGATGTAGAGAAGTTGTGGAATGAGAAGAGGAGGCAGCAAAAAGTAGCCCCTTAAGAAATGCCTATAATATTGATAAAATAGTGGACAGTAAAAGCACAAATACAAGGACACTGAAGAGATACAGTCAGGATGCAGAATAGGAGCGTTAAGTGTCTCGGAAGCAGGAGAGATGGAGGTAGCCATCTTATGCTGACAACTGTCAAGAGGTCAAGCCAAAAAAGGACAGAGAAGAGGTCGCTGGATTTACTAATTGGAAGGGCATTTCTGTTGAGAGTAAATCCAGTAAACCAGTGAGGTTAGAAGCTAGATTGCAAGTTATTAGAGGGATGTGAGGTGAGGAAATGGAGACCGCAAATGACAAATGGAAGGATTAGAAAGATAGAACTGTACAGTAGGACCCTACTGTATAACATGGGGAACTCTACTCAATACTCTGTAATGACCTATATGGGAAAAGAATCTAAAGAAGAGTGGATATATATATATGTATAACTGATTCACTTTGCTGTATAGCAGAAACTAACACAACGTTGTAAATCAACTATATTCCAATAAAAATTAATTAAAAAAAGAAAGAACTGTAACTTGAAAAAGAAGCAGGGATAAAGAACAGTTACAGCATAGAGGAAGATTTGCATATGTCTATCGACTAGGGAAGGAATCAATGGAGATACTGAAGATGGAGATGATTGATGAAATAAGGTCCCAGAAATACAGGAAGAGATGGGAACAAGAGCACAGCAAAAAGGTTTCAACCTAGGAAGGACACTTCTTTCAAGCTAGGAGGGAAGAGGAAAGGATAGGTAGAGATAGAAAATATAAAATGGAAGCAAGGCAATTTTTAGGAGTTCATGGTAGATGGCCTCAATCTTGTCTGTAAAGGAGAGGGCAACTCCATCTGCTAAGCTATGGACTCTTTCTTAGATTAAAAGGCTTATGGTATTAAAATACAAATACCCTTAAAGTTATTTGCATTTTGACAGCGAACTTTCACTATACTTAATTCACAACGTTACTAAATTCTGCTTAAATGTGTTTTTCAAAGTTTTGTTCTAGAAAGCTTAGTTTGGCAACTCTAAGCCCTTTATCAGAAAGCAGTCATATCAGAAAGCAGTCATATCAGAAAGCAGTTTTATATCTAATCCTATGTGTGATGGTTGCTATGGAAACAGTCGAATGCAAACTTCATTTTACATAACACCCAGCTAAGCTATTGATCAGGTGGGAGGGAGAGAGCTTCAAACCATTTCACTCAAGGAGAAGAAAAACAAGAAACATTAGAGAGGTGGTTAGGTGAAAAGAAACCTTTTGGTTGGGAAAAATACAGTTAAGGTTTTCACATATATAAATAGAGGGCTTAGGCGGTTGGGGCTTTTAACAAAGGTGTTGCAGTCCTGAGTGTTCAGAGAGTCAAGCAGGGAAGATGACAGAGAGCAGTAATAGATAAAACTAAGCTCACGGCAGTGAAGGAAGGGATAGGACTGGATCATTAAGTCCTAGTGAAATTAGAGCGGAACCAATGCCTGGGCTTCAAAATCGAATAGAGCCACTACGTAGAAAAGAACCAGAGAAAAGTGGCAAAGCTGAAAAAAGCAAACAAACAAAAAAACCAACCGTGTTTAACTGGAACACATTTAATGTAAATCGCATACATCACTGAGCTTTTTTTTTATACTCATAAGAAAATATCAAGTAAAAATAAGGTTACTACCATTGGGTTTTATATAAGACTGCAGTTCGGGTCTACATGGAGACAGCAAAATCCCCTTTACTTCAGTCCCAGAGATAGTCTGGGACTATCTCTATTCCCAGACCACGTTAGGGTGTTTATGGAACATAATCGGCTATAGTTAGGTAATTGTACCCCCGTCTCTCCATGTCCTGAGAGAGAAATTTTCCAAAACCAGAAAGAAATGAATGTAAACTCAATACATTAGTATAGCCCAAGAAAAAAATGTCAGTCACAAAGGACCATATCAGCATAGAAACAGTACTGTCACAAAAGATAGATGTCCAAGGAAGTCACAGTAATTTGAATCTTTTAAATAATTCCCCTGGTTCTAAATCCATGCTCACCATGCAGACCTTTTTGGTTAATGTTATATAATTCAATTGTTTATGCATTATAAAAGTCATATACAAACAGTATAAAGAATGAACTGAAAATTGACTATAGTGCTACCACCTAGAAATGAACATTGTTAATATTTTGGTATATTCCCTTCTCATTTTATGCTTTTAGAACTATGTAACTTGATATGGAGATATATTTCCCCAGGTACACAGAAATATATGTTTAATATATATACAAGTGTTACAAAATCGGAACATTATATAAATCAATATGGTGGTATTTTACTTAACATGCTGTAAAGAACTTTTCCCCCCAAATCCTTAAATATCTTTTGAGAACATGATTTTTAAAGGTTCCTTAGGAGCATGTAGCAGGGAAACATAATTTATTTCATCAATTCCTTATTGTTAGAAAACTAGCTTATTTCCAGTTTTTTTACATTTAGAAATCTTTGATCAACACCTTTGTCCATAAATCTTAGTGTATATTTATGTAAGTAGAATTTTTAGGTTGATGTTTATGTACATTGTTAAGGCTTTTGTTAAATATTGCCAGACAGCCTTAAAGGATAAGTCTTCAGAGGGACATATTTTAGATTAGAGATTATGCAGATTTTAAGGCTTTTGATTAATAATGACAAATTTCCCTCCAGAAAGATTTTAACAGTTCATCCTCTCAACCAGTATGTGAAGTCTGTTTGTCCCTTAGTCATATCAACACTGGATACCAACATGTTTTTACATGTTTGTAAGATTCATAGGTGAAAAAATTGGTGTCTGGATTTAACTTATGTTTTGGATAAGTTTGGACACTTTTACATGTTTATTTACCTTTTGTCTTTATTTTTGAATGTTCTGTTCATGTCTTTTGTCCAAATTTCTTTTGAGTTATTCATTTTTGACTTACGGTTTGCCAGTATCCTTTACATATAATGTTAACCCTTTATGTGTAATGTATGTAACAAATATATTTTTCCAGGCTCTGATTTGCCTCTGACTTTATGGAGCTTTAATGCATAAAAGTTTATCATTTTTAATATAGTCAAGTATGTGAATCATTACCTTTATGGCTCCTTTCAGTGCTTTTGTATTTTTTAAAAAATGTTTCTTCTGTTGAGTCAGACACATTTTTACCTTTTATTCTGCTTTTTATGATTTTATTCATTATATTAAATTTTAATGTATCTGGTCTATGTGTATGTGTGTGTGTATATATACACACATATATTTGCAAGGACTTTTTAACTATAAAAAAATTGGGTTTTTTTTTGTTCTTGAGCCTCATCCCCTAACCCTCTACTGGAGTTAAATATTAATCCAAAGGCAATTCAGAGGCCATATTACTAAATAAGATGCAATGGTTTGTTATCAATCACGTAAATTTTTTTGGTGATTAGGAATCAATGTTTTAAGCAGTTTTTATCATAATATGATAGTTTTACTGTGTAGTAGTTTTGTTTTAGGAAATTGGTTGAGGGTTTTCAGTAAAGTATATTGCACTATAATTTTTTCCCATTTAAAGAATTGGAAATATTGCAGTTATTTCCAATATTGCAGTTAACTATTCTTGGTTAGGTCTTTTACACAGAATATCTGATTTTCAGATATGGATTACTGATGTTAAATAGAAGGTGACTGTATCTCTTCAACATCATACTCCTATACACATCCAAATGTAACAATTTTGGGAAACTCAGTTCTTTTATATTCATTGTCTGAATAATGTGTCAATGTAACATATTCTGATAATTGTTTCTTTTAAAATATATTTAGGATCTGGTACCCTTTTTCCCCAAACTTTTTTAGTTTTGCAGTTTATCCTTATAAATGAATTGCTACTTGAAATAAAGAAAAAAATCTAGTTGTACTTTGTGTTGTAATTCAATGAACTTATATGTTAAATTTTGGAAAGTTTGCAATTCTGTCCACATTTATTCTTCCTATCAAGGAACTTTTATTAAAGTAAGGTTGTATGTCCTTTAGGAAAATTTTGAAGATTTTCTCATGTAGCCATTGCACTTTTCTTCTTTTCTTGTTAATTTTTTGCATTAATTTTTATTTACATATATGTATATACATATGTATATGTAATGAATTATGTATGTATAGTGGGATTTCATACACGTGAAAAACATTAATATTCATATTATAAGGAATGGAATTTTCCTTACTATATCTTCTATTTCTAGCATCTAGAGTAGCTCTTGGTACATCTCATATTTATTCAGATGATCCTCTAGTTTTCTAAGTAGTCATTATCTATAAATAGTGATAATTTATTTCCTTTCCAATAATTTTATGTTTGCTTTTTGCAACTTATTATTCAAAACTTTCAGATTTTTTTTTTAAGTTCGTAATGGGTGTGGAATTTTATCAAATGCCTTTTGAGCAGCTATATAAATTTTTATGTTGTTTTTTCTGCTATGTCTTAGTGATACTGTGATTCATTAAGTATGCCTAGTAAGAAACCATACCTGCATTCATTGCATAAACACAAGTCAGATATATTATTTGCTAGTACTTTATAGTATTTTTCATATATATATTAATAATTTATTAATAATATATTTCATATATATAATAATCATATATTATATGATTGTTTTGTAATGTCTATTTTTTCCAGTATTTGTTAAATTTTGGTATCAAGGTATCTAAATTTCATGAAATCATTTGAGAAACTCCCATTTTCATCTATGGTCTAAAATAATTTCTGTGCCATGGAAATTATATGCTACTTAAAATTTATAGATCTATCTGGGCTTGGAAACCTCTTTGATGATAGTTGTTTCACAACATTACCATTTTTATCCTATGGTTATTGATCTTCTCAGATATGTTGATCTTCTACTAACTAACTGTGTTAATCCAGTCTTTTAGAAAATTACTCATTTAATTTTTTCACATTTATATTTGTATTATTTTTATTAGACACTATTTTTGTAGAGCAGTTTTAGGTTCACAGCAAAATAGAAGGGAAGGTGCAGAGATATCTCCTATCTGGTCTACCATACACATGCACAGCCTTCTCCATTATCAACATCCCCCAACAGAGTGGTATACTTGTTACAATTGATAAGTCTATACTGACATATTATAATCACCCAAAGTCCATAATGTACATTAGAATTCACTCTTTTTTCTCTTCCAGTTTTATTGAGATATAATTGACATACAGCACTGTATAAGTTTAAGGTGTACAGCATAATGCTTTTTTTTTTTTGGTTTGACTTTTTTTCCCATTTTTTAATGGACATATAATTTACAATATTAGTTTCAGGTGTACATCATAGTGATTCAGTATTTTTATAGACTATACTGTTTTTTAAGTTATTTCAAAATAATGTCTTTATTTCTCTGTGCTGTACATTATATCCTTGTTGCATATTTATTTTATAACTAGTAGTCTGTATTTCTTAATCCCTCCTTCCCTCTCCCCCCTGGTAACCACTAGTTTGTTCTCTATATCTGTGAGTCTGTTTGGGTTTGATTGTTTTATTTATTTTTTTTAATTTGTTTAATTTATTTATTTTTGTCTGCATTGGGTCTTTGTTGCTGTGCACGGGCCCCCTCTAGTTACGGCGAGCGGGGGCTACTCTTTGTTGCTGTGCGCAGGCTTCTCATTGCAGTGGCTTCTCCTGCCGTGGAGCATGGGCTCTAGGCACGCGGACTCAGTAGTTGTCGCTCTTGGGCTCTAGAGCGCAGGCTCAGTAGTTGTGGCACACGGGCTTAGTCGCTCTGCAACATGTGGGATCTTCCCGGACCAGGGATCGAACCTGTGTCCCCTGCATTGGCAGGCGGACCCTTAACCACTGCGCCACCAGGGAAGCCCCTGATTGTTTTATTTTTTTAGATTCCACATATAAGTGGTAACATAAGAGTATTTGTTTTTCTCTGTCTGACTTATTTCACTAAACATAATACTCTCCAGGTCCATCCATGTTGCTGCAAATGGCAGAATTTCATTCTTTTTTATGGCTGAGTAATATTCTATTGTATATGTATAACATGTCTTCTTTATCCATTAGTCTGTTGATGGGCACTTAGGTTGCTTCCATAGTTTGGCAGTTGTAAATAATGCTGCTATAAACATTGGGGTGTATATATCTTTTCGAATTAGTGTTTTCATTTTCTTTGGATATATACGGAGGAGTGGAATTGCTGGATCATATAGTAGTTCTATTTTTAGTTTTTTGAGGAGCCTCCGTACTGTTTTCCATAGTGGCTGCACCAATTTGTATTCATACCAACAGTGGGGTTCCCTTTTCTCCACATCCTCACCAACATTTGTTATTTGTAGACTTATTGATGATAGCCATTTTGACAGGTGTGAGGTGATATCTCATTGTGGTTTTGATTTGCATTTCTCTGATGATTAATGACGTTGAGCATTTCTTCATGTACCTGTTGGCCACCTGTATGTCTTTTTTGGAAAAATGTCTATTCAAGTCTTCTGCCCATTTGTTAATTGGTTCTTTGTTCTTTTGAAATTGAGTTGTATGAGCTGTTTATAAATTTTGGATATTAACCCCTTATTGGTCCTATCATTTGCAAATATTTTCTCCCATTCACTAGGTTGCCTTTTCATTTTGTCAATGGTTTCCTTTGCTGTGCCAAAGCTTTTAAGTTTAATCAGGTACCCCATTTTTTTCTTTTATTTCTTTTGCCTTAGGAGACAGATCCAAAAAAATATTGCCACGGTTTATGTCAAAGATGTTCTGCCTGTGTTCTCTTCCAGGAGTTTTATGGTTTCAGGTCTTACATTTAGGTCTTTAATCCATTTTGAGTTTATTTTTGTATATGGTGAGAGGAAATGTTCTAATCTCATCCTTTTACATACAGTGTCCAGTTTTCCCAGCACCATTTATTGAAGAGACTGTCTTTCCTCCATGGTATAGTCTTGCCTCCTCTGTCATAGGTTAATTGACCATAAGTGCGTGGGTTTATTTCTGGGCTCTCTATTCTATTCTGTTGATCTATGTGTCTGTTTTTGTGCCAGTATCATGCTGTTTTGATTACGGTAGCCTTGTAGTATAGTCTGAAGTCAGGGAGCATAATACTTCCAGATTTATTCTTTTCTCTCAAGATTGCTTTGAGAATTCAGGGTCTTATGGGCATTTTAAGAATATTAATTCTTCCAGTTGAAGAACACAGGATGTCTTCCCATTTCTTTGTTTCATTTTCAAGTTACTTCATCAATTTTATAGTTTTCAGAGTACAGGTCTTTCACCTCCTTGGTTAAGTTTATTCCTAGGTATTTTATTCTCTTTGATGTGACTGTAAATTGAATTGTTTCCTTAAGTTCTCTTTCTGATAGTTCATTATTAGTATATAGAAATGCAACACATTTTTGTATATTAATCTTGTGTCCTGTAACTTTACTGAATACATTTATTAGTTTGAATAGTTTTTTCATGGAGACTTTAGGATTGTCTACATATGATATTATGTCATCTGCAAATAGTGACAGTTTTCTTTCCCTTCCAATTTGGACACCTTTTATTTCTTATTGTCTGGCTGCTGTGGTTAAGACTTCCAATATTATGTTAAATGGAAGTGGCGAGAGTGGGCATCCTTCTCTTGCTCCTGATTTTTAGAGGAAAAGCTTTCAGCTTTTCAACATTGTGTATGAAGTTAGCTGGGGGTTTGTCATAAACGGCCTTTATTATGTTAAGATATGCCTCCACTATCCCCACTTTGATGAGAGTATTTATCATGAAGGGATGCTGAATTTTGTCAAATGCTTTGTCTGCATCTATTGAGATGATCATGTAATTTTTATCCTTCCTTTTGTTAATGTGGTGTATCACATTGATTGATTTGTGAATATTGAACCATCCTTCTGTCCCTGGAATAATTCCCACTTGATCATGGTGTATGATCTTTTTTATTTATTGTTGAATTCTATTTGCTAATAGTTTGTTGAGGATTTTTGTATCTATATTCATCAAAGACATTGGCCTGTCGTTTTCTTTTTTTGTATTGTCTTTGGTTGGTTGGTATGTAGGTAACGATGGCCTGGTAGAATGAAATTATGGCTGAAAACTTCCCAAGCCTGCTGTTCATTCCTTCTAGTGAGTTTTTTATTTCAGTTATTGTATTGTTCAATTCTGACTGGTTCTTTTTTATATTTTTCAGTTCCTTGTTAAAATTCTTACTGTGTTCATCTATTCTTGTCCCTAGTTCAGTTAGCATTCTTATTACTACCTCTTTGAATTCTTTATCTAGAAAATTGTTTATTTCTGTTTCATTAGTTCTTTTATTCAGGGCTTTTCTGTTGCTCTTCCAATTAAGACAAATTCCTCTGTCTTTTCATTTTGCTTATCTTTCTCTGTCTCTGTGAAAACAGGTGAAACAGTTACCTATGGCAGTCTTGGAGGGATGTCCTAATGTGGGAGCTTCCCTATAGAGTCTGCATGTGCCCAGTTGCGTGGGTGGGAGAGCTGGATTTGACATGAACACAAGTCATATCGTTTCTCAGGGTTTGCTGCCAGCTATTACCTTGGTAGGATATGGGGCTGGAGAAGGAGGGGGAGGACCAGAGCCAGGAGTGAGGTGGGGCTTCATCTCTGCTCAGTGGCTGTCACCATTCTATTGAGGGTGGGGTCAGCTCCAAAAAATTGCTGGGGCAGAAGCCCTGAGGGTCAGGTCTGAGCTGGCTCAGTTCACTTTAAGTGTGTGCTCTTCCGCCTCCCAGTACCAGCACCCCCAGCCCCCAGAGGGGAGCAGTGCTGGAGTAAGAGGGACCAGTGTGGGTATTTAGCGAGGGTTGAGGCATGGGGTGTGGCAGTCTGGCTGCCATCAGAGATCTGGTCTTACTCTGGTGCTCCACCTGCACAATTGACAGTAATGGCTACCCCCTCCTTCTTCAGACACCTCTTAGCATCTGAGCCATTACAGTGACTCACAGCCAAGTGTTTTCCTGGGTCATGGCAGCCCTTGCTCCAGTGTGGAGCTGCGACACAAGGTGAATGGTTCTGGAGCATTTGCTCTGCTCAGGCTGGGGCGTGCAACAGGGTGGTCACAGGAAACCAGTCAGCCAGCAGTGCAGTTTCAATCTGCCCTGCTTCAGGAGCAAGCAAGCATCCTCGTGCTCCTCATGAGCAGAATCCAGGCCTCCCATCACCCTTCTGTTAGTTCCACCAGCCCCCCAACCTGCCAAGAGGGCTTGTCTTCCCTTTGTTGAATCCCAGGGCTGGGGAGCCCGAAATGTAGCTTGAACTGTTCATTCCTCAGGGTCGGTCTCCACTGTGTAATCTCTCTTTTCCTCTGAGTCTCTTCCCAGGGGCACAGGTCTCAAACTGATCACTTTTCTTCCCTTCCTACCTGATTCCACATATATCCTTCTTACAGCCTTGGTTGTACAGAGGTCTTTCTGCCAGTTTCCAGTTAGTTTTCAGTGAGAATTGTTCCATATATAGATGTATTTTTGATGTGTTCATTGGGGAAGGTGAGTTCTGCATCCTCCTACTCTGCCATCTTGATTCAAGTCTCTAGAATTCACTCTTGGTTTTGTACCTTCTCTGGGTTTGGACAAATGTATAATGACATTTATCCACCACTGTAGTATCATACAAAGTATTTTCATTGCCCTAAAAATCCTCTGTGCTCTACCTATTTATTTCCTCCCCACCCCATCCCCGCCATCCCTGGCAAACACTGATTGTTTTACTCTCTCCATAGTTTTGCCTTTTCCAGAATGTCATATAGTTGGAATCATACAGTATGTAGTCTTTTCAGATTGGCTTCTTTCTCCTAGTAATATGCATTTAAATTCCTCTGTGATTTTTCATGGCTTGATAACTCATTTCTATTTAGCACTAAATAACATTCCATTGTCTAGATGTGCCAGTTTGTTTATCCACTCACCTACCGAAGAACATCTTGGTTGATTCCAAGGAAGTGCTATAAACATGCATATGCGAGATTTTGTGTGCACATAAGTTTTCAATTTCTTCGGTAGATACAAAGGCCTGTATTGTTGAGTGTACAGTAAGACTATGTTGGCAGTTTTTTACAAAACCAGACAGTCTTCCAAAGTGGCTGTACCATTTTGCATTTCTACCAGCAATGAATGAGAGTTCTGTTGTTGCATATTCTCGTCAGCATTTGGTGTTGTCAGTTTTGGATTTTGTCCATTCTAGTAGGTATATAGTGATGCTTCATTGTTTTTTCATTTTGAATTACCCTGACAACATATTATGTGGAGCATCTTTTCTTTTCAATTTTTATTTTTATTTTAATTGTTATTAGAATATAGTTGATTTATAATCTTTTGTTACTTTCTGCTGTACAGCAAAGTGAACCAGTTTTATATATATATATATATATAATCTCCACTCTTTTTTAGATTCTTTTTCCATATAGGCCATTACAGAGTACTGAATACAGTTTCCTGTGCTATACAGTAGGTCCATATTATCTATTTTATATATAGTAGTGTGTATATGTCGGTCTCAATCTCCCAATTTATCCACCCCCCTTCACCCCCCGGTAACCATAAGTTTGTTTTCTACATCTGTAACTCTATTTCTGTTTTGTAAATAAGTTCATTTCTACCATTTTTTTAGATTCCACGTATAAGTGATATCATAGGATATTTGTCCTTCTCTGACTTACTTCACTCAGTATGACCATCTCTAGGTCCATCCATGTTGCAGCAAAGGGCATTATTTTGTTCTTTTTTATGGCTGAGTAATATTCCACTGTGTGTATATGTGTGTGTGTGTGTGTGTGTGTATACACACACACACACACACACCACATCTTCATCCATTCATCTGTTGATGGACATTTAGGTTGCTTCTATGTCCTGGCTATTGGAAATAGTTTTGCAATGAACATTGGGGTGCATGTATCTTTTTGAAGTATGGTTTTCTCTGGATATATGCCCAGGAGTAGGATTGCTGGATCATATGATAGCTCTATTTTTAGTTTCTTAAGGAACCTCCATACTGTTCTCCATAGTGGCTGTACCAACTTACATTCCCACCAACAGTGTAGAAGGGTTCCCTTTTCTCCACACCCTCTCCAGCATTTACTGTTTGTAGATTTTTTGATGATGGCCATTCTGACTGGTGTGAGGCGATATAACTCATTGTAATTTTGATTTGCATTTCTCTAATAATTAGTGATGTTGAGCATCTTTTCATGTGCTTTTTGGCCATCTGTATGTCTTCTTGGAGAAATGTCTATTTAGATCTTCCACCCATTTTTTGATTGGGTTGTTTGCTTTTTTGATATTGAGCTGCATGAGCTGTTTGTATATTTTTGAGATTAATCCCTTGTCAGTCGCATGGTTTCCAAATATTTTCTCCCATTCTGTGACTTGTCTTTTCGTTTTATTTATGTTTTCCTTTGCTGTGCAAAAGCTTTTAAGTTTCATTAGGTCCCATTTGTTTATTTTTGTTTTTTATTTTCATTACTCTAGGAGGTGGATCAAAAAAGAAATTGCTGTATTTTATGTCAGAGTGTTCTGCCTATGTTTTCCTGCAAGAGTTTTGTAGCGTCTGCCCTTACATTTAGGTCTTTAATCCATTTTGAATTTATTTTTGTGCACAATGTTAGAGAGTGTTCTAATTTCATTCTTTTACATGTAGCTGTCCAGTTTTCCCAGCACCACTTATTGAAGAGACTATCTTTTCTCCATTGTATATTCTTGCCTCCTTTGTCATAGATTAGGTGACCATAGATGTGTGGGTTTGTCTCTGGACTTTCTATCCTATTCCATTGATGTATATTTATGTTTTTGTGCCAGTACCATACTGTTTTGATTACTGTAGCTTTGTAGTATAGTCTGAAGTCAGGGAGCCTGATTCCTCCAGCTCCGTTTTTTTTTTTTTTCCCCTCAAGATTGCTTTGGCTCTTTGGGGTCTTTTTGTTTCCATACAAATTGTAAAAGTTTTTGTTCTAATTCTGTGAAAAATGCCATTGTTAATTTGATAGGGATTGCATTGAATCTGTAGATTGCTTTGGGTAGTATAGTCATTTTCACAATACTGATTCTTCCAATCCAAGAACATGGTAATCTCTCCATCTGTTTGTGTCATCTTTGATTTCTTTCATCAGTCTTTCGTAGTTTTCTGAGTACAGGTCTTTTGCCTCCTTAGGTAGGTTTATTCCTAGGTATTTTATTCTTTTTGTTGTGATGATGAATGGGATTGTTTCCTTAATTTAATTTCTCTTTCTGATTTTTCATCGTTAGTGTACAGGAATGCAAGATATTTCTGTGCATTAATTTTCTATCCTGCAACTTTACCAAATTCACTGATTAGCTCTAGTAGTTTTCTGGTAGCATCTTTAGGATTTTCTATGTATAGTACCATGCCGTCTGCAAACAGTGACAGTTTTACTTCTTTTTTTCCAATTTGGATTCCTTTTATTTCTGTTTCTTCTCTGATTGCCATGGCTAGGACTTCCAAAATTATGTTGAATACTAGTGGTGAGAGTGGACATCCTTGTCTTGTTCCTGATCTCAGCAGAAATGCTTTCAGTTTTTCACCATTGAGAATGATGTTTGCTGTGGGTTTGTCATATATGGCCTTTATTATGTTGAGGTGAGTTAGCTCTGTACCAATTTCTGGAGAGTTTTTATCATAAATGGGTGTTGAACTTTGTCAAAAGCTTTTTCAGAAGCTTTTTCTGCGTCTGTTGAGATTATATGGTTTTTATTCTTCAGTTTGTTAATGTGGTGTATCACATTGATTGATTCGTATATATTGAAGAATCCTTGCATCCCTGGGATAAATCCCATGTGGAGCATCTTTTCATAAGTCTGTTTGCCATCTGTATATCTTCTTTGGTGAGGTGTCTGTTAAGGTCTTAGGACCATTTTTCCACAACTTTATTGAGATATAATTAACTTATATAATGTAAGTTTAAAATATATAATGTCATGTTTAGGTGCACATATGTACAGTAAAATGATTATCAGATAAGGTTAGTTAACACATAGATCACCTAATATAATTACCTTTTTTATGGGATAACATTTGTTACCTACTCTCTTAGAACTTTTGAAGTCTATAATACACTATTGTTAACTGTAGTCACCATGCTTTACATTAGATCCCCAGAACTTATTCATCTTTTAACTGGAAGTTTTTACCCTTTGACCAACATCTCCCCATTTCCTCCCACCCTCCAGCCCCTGGCAACCACCATTCTACTGTCTGTTTCTATGAGTTCAGCTTATTTTGATGCCACATATAAGTGAGATCATACAGTATTTGCCTTTCTCTGTCTGACTTATTTCATTTAGCTTAAAACCTACAGGGTCCATTCATGTTGTTGCAAATGGCAAGATTCCGTTCTTTTTCATGACTGACTATTATTCTGTTGTGTGTGTATATATATATATATATGTATATGTGTGTGTGTATGTATATATATATATACTGCATCTTGTTTATCCATTCATCCATTGATGGACACTTAAGTTGTTTCCATGACTTAGCTATTGTGAAATATGCTGCAATGAATTTGGGGGTGCAGATATCTCTGGGGGATCTGGATTTCATTTCCTTAGACATATACCCAGGAGTAGTATTACTGGATCATATGCTAGTTCTGTTTTCAAGTTTTTGAGGAAGCTCCATGTTATTTTCTATAATGGCTGTACAAATTTACATTCCCACCAATAGTGTACAGAGGTTACCTTTTCTTAACATCCTCACCAACACCTGTTATCTCTTGTCTTTTTTGTCATAGCCATTCTAACAGGTGCGAGGTAATATATCATTGTTTTAATTTGCATTTCCCTGATGATAAGTGATTTTTAGCATCTATTCATGTACCTGTTGGTCATTTTATGTCTTTTTTGATATACGTTTATTCAGGTCTTCTGTCCACTTTCTAAAATTTTTTTCTTTTTTGCTGTTGAGTTATATGAGTTTCTTTTATATTTTGGATATTAACTCCATATCAGATAAATGGTTTGCAAATATTTTTTTCCATTCTGTAGGTTGCTTTTCATTTTGTTGATTGTTTCATTTGCTGTGCAGAAGCTTTTTAGTTTGATGTAATCCCACTCATTTATTTTTGCTTTTGTTGCTTGTCCTTTTTTGTGTCATATGCAAAATACTGTTGCCAAGGCTGATGCCAAGGAGCTTTTTTCCTATATTTTCTTCTAGGAGTTTTATGTTTTCAGGTCTTACATTTAAGTATTTAATCCATTTTGAGTTAGTTTTTGTGAGTGGTATAAAATAGGAGTCCAGTTTCATTTGTATGTGGATTTCCAGTTTTCCCAGCATTTATCGAAGAGAGTTACATTTTCCCATTGAGTATTCTTGGCTCTCTTGTCAAAGATTAGTTGATTGTATATGTATGGTTGTGTTTCTGGGCTCTAGATTCCATTCCATCAGTCTTTGTGTCTCTTTTTATGCCAGCGCCATGTTGTTTTGATTATGATAACTTTGTGATATAGTTTGAAATCAAGAAGTTCGATGCCTCCAGCTTTGTTCTTATTTCTTAAGATTGGTGTGTCTATTTGTGGTCTTTTGTGGTTCTTTATGCATTTTAGGATTGTTTTTTCTATTTCTGTGGAAAAGGTCATTGAATTTTGATAGGGGTTGCATTGAATCTACAGATGACTTGGGTAGTATGGACATTTTAACAGTATTAATTATTTCAATCCATGAACATGGAATATGTTTCCACTTTTTGTGTGTCTTTAATTTTTGTTTTTAATCAGTGTCTTATAGTTTTCAGTGTATACTTTGTTTACCTCCTTGGTTAAATATATTCCTACTGATTTTATTGTTTTTGATACTATTGTAAATGTGATTGTTTTCATTTTTAAATTGAGGTATAATTGACATTGTATTAGTTTTAGGTGTAAAACATAATGATTTGATATATTTATATATTGCAATATGATTATTGCAATAAGTTTAGTTAATATCCATTGCCACACATAGTTACAGATCTTTTTCCTGTGATGAGGATTAAGATCTACGCTCTTAGCAACTTTCAGCTGTACAATACAGCACTGTTAACTATTGTCACCATGCTGTACATTATTACATCCCCAGGACTTATTTATCTCATAACTGGAAGTTAGTACCTTTTGACCACCTTCACTCATTTTGGCTCCTGCCCCCACCCCACCCCACCCACCGCCTGCCTCTGGCAGCCACCAATCTGTTCTCTGTACCCATGTATTTGGTTTTTTATAATCCACATATAAGTGAGATCACACGGTAGGATTGTTTTCTTTCTTGCCTTTTCAGGTAGTTCATTGCTAGTATATAGAAATGCAACTGAATTTTGTATGTTGATGTTCTGTCCAGAAATTTGACTGAATTTATTGATTAGTTTTAACAGTTTTTTTGGTGGAGTTTTAGGATTTTTAATATGTGAGATATCAAATGCAAAAAAATCAATTTTATTTATTTCCAATTTGTATATGTTTTTCTTTTTCTTGCCTAATTACTCTAGCTAGGACTTCCAGTATTATATTGAATAGGAACGGTGAGAGTGGGCAACTTTGTTCCTAATCTTAGAGGTAAGGCTTTCAGCCTTTTACCTTTGAGTATCATGCATCCAAAAACTCTTCCCTTTTACTCTCTTCCCACCATTTTATGTTTTTAATGTCATAATTTTCATTTTTTATATTGTGTATCCATTAACAAATTATTCTAAATTTGACTATGTACTTGCCTTTACCCAGTGTGTTTTATACTTTCATGTTTTCATGTTACTAATTAGGGTGTTTTGTTTCAGCTTTAAGAACTTGCTTACAGCATTTCTCTTATGGTAGGTCTGGTGGTAATGCACTTGTAAACTTTTATTTGTCTGGGAAAGTCTATCTCTCCTTCATTTCTGAAGGATAACTTTGTCGGGTAAAGTATTCCTGGTTAGCAGGGTTTTTTTCTTTCAGCATTTTGAATATATCATTCTACTTTCTCATGGCCTGCAAGGTTTCTGCTGAGAAATCCACTGGTAAACTTGTGGGAGTTCCCTTGCATTTGAAGAATATTTTTCTCCTGAGGCTTTAAAAATTCTTTGTGTTTGCTTTTGGACAGTTTTATTTTGATGTTTCTTGGAGAAGATATTTTCAAGGTGAAATTTTGGGGGGACCTATGAGCTTCATGAACTTGGATGTCCAAATATCTCCACAGATTAGGGAAGTTCTCAGCCATTATTTCTTTTAAAAAGTTTTCTGCCCCTTTCTCCCTCTCTTCTGGGCCTCCAGTAACACACAGGCTGTTTCTCTTAATGGTATACCATACTTTATGTAGACTTTCTTCATTCTTTTTCACTCATTTTCTTTTTTCTCCTCTGACTGGATAATTTCAAATAACTTCTATTTCACAGATTCTTACTGCTACTTGATCTAGTCTGCTGTTGATGTAATCTGTTGCATTTTTCATTTCATTCATTGTATTCTTCAACTCCAGGATTTTTGTTTGTTTCTTTTTCATGATTTCTCTCTCTCCGTAAATCTTGATGGCTTTTGGTATATTAGTTTCATGGTTTTTTTGAATTGTCTTCCCATGTTTTCTTGCAGTTCACTGAGCTTCCTGAGAACAACTCTTTTGAAAGCTTTACTGGACAAATTGCAGATCTCCATTTCTTTGTAGTTGGCTTGGAAAATTATATTCCTTTGGCATCATATTTCCTTGAATTTTCCTGTTCCTTGGAGTCTTGCATTGTTGTCTTCACATTTGGAGAAGCAGTCACCTTTTCCAGTAATTACCAGTCTTTACTGACTTGCTTTGAGAGAGAAATGCCTTCCATCAGCCCTGTTAGGGGTTCTGAGGCCTTCCCAGAACTTTCATATGTATATGCCTGCTTCATAATTCTTATTCTCGCTTGTGGGGGAACTCTTAAGATTGTATGCCTCATCTCAATCTTGCAGAGCCAGACTGGGTGCTGACAGCCTCTATTTGCTTTCCCTAAGGTGTTGCTGAGTACACAAATTTGTATGCTTTCTCCCATTCCCACAGCGTCAGGCTGACTTTCTGCGCATGCTCATGGGACATTTGCAAAGGCTCTCTCTGACCACCCTTGGGGGCATTCATGGGGAGCTAGCCATGGGGTGGGTGGATTGTGGGGGTGGGACACATGGAGTGCTGGGAGTGCCTGTGGGCCAGCTGGGGGGAATCCACAGCTTAGATGTCCTCAGCAGCTCCTAGGCAGGATTGCTGATGGAGCCTGAGATATGGTTAATTGAATCCATGCTTCTTTGATACCCTCCAGGAGCTGTGGATGCTATTCTCTCAGCTGCTCCCCACCCCACAGTCATGCAGCACACCTCAGTATTCTGGATGGGGTGAGAAGCAAGTGGGTCTCTTTGTCAGTGTTCTACATAGCTGGATTAGAGTATTTTTTATTTGGGTTTGGCTCTGCTGGAATTACTTATTAGACAGAGAGATCTTTTTAGAACCATTGTTTGCCAATAAACAATCACGTGGCTTGTCCTTTCCCCTTGCCAATATCCATTTAGGTTACATTGCCAGATCATTTCTAAATAAATACTACAGCTGACCTTTGAACAATATGGGTTTGAACTGTGTGGGTACACTTATATGTGAACTTTTTTCAATAAATACTACAGTACTACACGATCTGCAGTTGGTTGAATCTGTAGATGCAGAACCATGGATATGGAGGGCCGACTATAAAGTTATATTTGGATTTTCAACTGCACAGGGGGTCAGCACCCCTAACCCCTACATTGTTCAAGGGTCAACTGTATATATTAAGTCACACACCTGTTAACCACATAGCAAATTAGCATATATCACATGGTGAAAGCCTCTAGGTGTGGAAAATGCTTGCGCGCAGATCCTTTCCGAGTACTTCCTTATATGTAGGACAGGAAAACTGAAATTCCAGACCCTCTTGCTAAAAACCAGGTAGAATTAGGCCGTGATACCTTTGGATGTCCATAGACTCCCCCTCTCAGATCTGTCCTTAAGAATAGATTGCTATGAATAACTTCTAATTTCCAAAATTCTTACTTTGTTTTAGTATGGCTTTGCTCAACTGAGGTCCAATTGTGTACCTTCTGTGGAGGAATGGCTTAGAACTCTGGCTTAAATACCATCTTCAGCTAAAGGCAAAGAAGAAAAGTGGGGGTGTGGGGTGAAGGGGACAGCAGTAGAACAGTTATGTGGAGATTGCCAGGAAAAGCATGGTAAACAAGGGTAAGGTTTATTACACAGAAGTCAGTGCCTTCTCCATTGATTTTTTTTTTTCTCGTGATTTAGTCATCCTTCTCTTCCTTGTACAGAGAGAGAGACACCCTTACAAATGGAGATTTCCTTTCCAAATGTAAATTTTCCTTACAAAAAGGTTTCTACTCTATTTTCAGAACTTCTCCTGTCTCTACTGTTCCTGAAAACAATCAGCTCTAAACAATCATTATGCCAGCCGCATATTTTGGTGTGGCAAATTCTGCTACCCTTCAATAAAAATTAACACTTTGATATTCTGATTATATAAGTCAGTATCAATGACATTGGCTTAATATTCCAAGCTTGAGAGTTGTGCTTATATTTGCAACTTAATAAAATTATTTGTTCAAGCCTGGCAGTAGGAGAATAAACCTTGGACTGTGATGAACTTAGAGTGATGCCTCTTGGTGACGACCTGTCTGGGAAACTAGGTGGCATTCCCTGGCATCATGCCAGTCTCTTCATTGTTTGGGCATCTTTTCAGGGTAACTTTTACAGTTATCATCAGCGTTTATGATCATCATGCGGGTGCCCTATAATATCCTTAGTCGGAAGAGAAAGATGATTATATCTACTGTGTAATTCTTTCTTTCTTTCTTTTTCCTTTTTCTTGGCCATGCCACACAGCTTGTGGGATATTAGTTCCCAGCAGTGAAAGCGCCAAGTCCTAACCACTGGACCGCCAGGGAGTTCCCCATTGTATCATTCTTTGCAAGAAAATGCAATGAATATTCTAGAATTAGTGCTATAATGAAGTCTGAAGCCAAACAGGTTTTCTTTTTTTTTTTTTTAATTTTTTATTTATTTAATTTATTTTATTTTTGGCTGCGTTGGGTCTTTGTTGCTGCTTGCGGGCTTTCTCCAGTTGTGGCCAGCGGGGGCTACTCTTTGTTGCAGTGCACGGGCTTCTCATTGCGGTGGCTTCTCTTGTTGCAGAGCACGGGCTCTAGGCACGCAGGCTCAGTAGTTGTGGCTCGCGGGCTCTAGAGCGCAGGCTTAGTAGTTGTGGCGCACAGGCTTAGTTGCTCTGCGGCATGTGGGATCTTCCCAGACCAGGGCTCGAACCCGTGTCCCCTGCATTGGCAGGCGGATTCTTAACCACTGTGCCACCAGGGAAGCCCCAAACCGGTTTTCTGATCAACCTTCAATTACTGAAGAAGACTCCATTGAGAACAACCTCATTTGACTTAAATGAGGATTTATTGAAATACCTCTTGAACACAGTGGAGTTGGAGGGGACATGTGTGCCATGCAGCTGGGAAGCCTGGAAGCCTATGTCCTTTATCAGTTGCCCCGAAGATTTCTGTTGTTAGTCATCTTCCACACAATTCAGTGCAGGGGGAAACTCCAGGCTCATATCTGCTCTCCAGACAGGGCTCTGAAAGGGATTTTTGCCCAAACTTGCATTTTGCTCTTCTCACAGCTGTTCAAGACATTAGAGTGTGTCTGATAAATTCTCAGGCACTTACATCCATTGCTTTGAAGTTGAAACTTTAATTTTGATGTAAACTTCAGACATGTTGAATTAGCACATTTATTTCCTCTCTATCAAGTTTTGCCCTTCACTTGTTCACCCTGCCCAGACAAGCAGAAATTATTTACAAAAGATAATAACCTGGCAGGGCCAACTTACTTGCTATCCTGGGTCCCTGAGGTGTCAGTGATGCATTGTGCTAATCTTCTCAGGGTTCATTGCCCTTTATATGAGGCTCTTGGAGAGGGATTGCTTATCCCACTGGAATGTATCTCCAAAGCACTCTTGCAGTGTGACAAGAACATAGAATTTGATAACATAGAGAAGTACATTTTCTCTGCTATATCACTAACAGATGTGTTCCTTGCACAAGTCCTTAACCCCTCAGATCGTCAATTTCCTTATCTGTCAGTTGGGGATAATGATAATTTTTATTTATTTATTTTTATTAAGTGATTATCATAGTTCTTTGCAAGCAGTACATAGTTAGAAATTGTTAGATATTAGTACTGTAAATAACACTTTTCCTCTGCAACACAACTAAGGATACAGCATACATTCATAAGCAACAGTGGCTCAGTTAGTGGCAGTGATTCTCAATAAAGGGGAATGAGACAAAGTCTCAGAGGCAATTTGAAAAAGCCCCTAGGAGATTCTGAAATGTTCCCTAAAGGAAGTGTGCTGCCACAGAGGGAAAAAGCATTACTCCAAAATGCTTTTTGTAAAATTTCAGGAATTGTGGCAATGAGAGTAAACGTTTTGGGACAGCTAGGGAATTGCAAGTCACCCCTGAGATCAGGGATATGTCATTGTTTCTCAAAATGTGGTCTATGGATCACTTTCATAAGACTTGCCTAAGGAACTGGTAAAAAGAAATGCAGATTCCTAAGACCCACCTCACCCCAAAACTACTGTTGTAACAGAATTTCTACAAGGTAGGACCCAGGTTTATATATTTTCAAAAAGCTTCCCAGGTAGATGTTGCTGTACTAAGGTCTGAGGACATTGAATGGTTCAGCTGTATAATCTAGAACCTTGGGGGAAGTGATTAACTGTCTCTGATTGTAATCAGTATAGGAAGAATAGGGATATATTGGGTTGGCCAAAAAAGTTCTTTCAGGTTTTTCTGTAAGATGTTACGGAAACCCCGAACGAACTTTTTGGCCAACCCAACATTTTGCAGCGCTCTTTAATATAGGCTGAGGGGAGGGAGGAATGCCAGGAGAAATCATAACAGAATGTTCTGTTCACTTGTATCCAGGAGAGTCCCAACGTCATGTGGATACTTCCTTTTCAGTTTCAAGCTCAGTCTGACCCTTCATTCCACCAAAGAATTTACCTGGCTTGTCTCCCTCCAAAAAAAAAAAAAAAAAAAAAAATCCTCAGAGAATGTTCAGTCAACTCTACCTTCTGCTTACCATCTCTCCTGTTGCTTGGTCTTCTTGGCTACTCAGTGCCCCCCGCCCAAAGTATTTTGACCTTCCCTTGTTGGGCACAGGTTAGGCAGAATACAGACCCACCACTATCTGTAGGACACCCCTGAGGCTTTATTTCTTCTCCCTTTTCCTTTTTTTCATCATTGTCACCAAAGACAACATCCCTGGCTGCTGCCACTCTTGATCTCTCTCCAAGAGGTGAGATTCCATTTTTCTACAAAAAAAGCAACCACAAGAATAATAACCAGTAATAAAACAATCCAATCCAATCTAGAGCCAGAAAACTCTCCCACAGCATGCACCTGGTTCCTTGCAATTCTCCCCCCACTTATCTCTGAAAGGTGAGAAATAATAATCCCTGAAGTTACTGCTTTTCCATGCTTTACCACAGATTTTGGAGATTGTCTTCTTGGGAAGGTGTTTGGGTTAAGAGAAGTATCCTCATCATTGACATAGATAGTACCCCCTACTTTTTTGATTCATGGTCAAAGGCAACTTAGAGCAATAATTCTAAAGATACTATACTATCACTACCTATGGTTGTTGCTACTACTACTACTGTTACTATAGTACCACCGCCACCACCACCTGTACTGTGACTGGTTAACGTTTATTCACTTCCTACATTGTGCCAGATGCTATTCCAAGTGCTTTACCTATAGTATAGCATTTCATCCTAACAACAACGTAAGTTGGGTTTTATGATTATCACCAGTGTTTTTAAAATGAAGAAACTGAAGTATCGAGGAATTAAATTACTTGTCAAAATTCGTACAGCTAGTAAGTAGTTAAGCTGGGTTTAGAATCCAAGCAGTGTGCCCAGATTTCTACTCTCAATTAATCCAATTTTCCAGCAAGAAGGAAATCTTTTTTTGCCCTTTAAATAGTCCTGGCCCATGTATATAGTCTTTCACGGAATATTCACAGGGCCTGATACCTTGTGTCCATAGCCTCCCTCAAGTGGTAAGTAATTTTATATCATTGATTTCATTGTTGTTTTTTGAAATTCGTGGCTATACTTTTTCTTGGTAAGGAAAACAGTCCAGGGTTTAGTTTGGGTTTTTTTTTTGTTTGTTTTGTTTTACTATTTTTATATTTTGCAAACCAAGATTTGGAGAGATTAACTAAGCCTTTGGTGTTCTACTGTCAGACTAGTGGTTAGCAGAGAATGAAAGATGCATTAGGGTCTTAGTGTAAGAAATATAAGTTCCCAGCCATGGGAGTATTTTCTGTCTTGTCACTCAGCAGACACAAATACATCACAGTACAAATTTATGTTGCAATAGCAATTAACTTCCTGTCATCTATTTTGAACTATTAATTCTGTTTATCATGTAGATAAAGAGTTATATGACTTTTGAAGATGCAATTTATAAGACATTGATCTGTGCCTTAACAGCCCAAACACATTGCTTTGTATTAAGCATTGTTTTGTGTAGCCAAATTGTGACTTATGTTGTGTCCAAGTCAACTAATCAAGATAAAAATTATTGGAGAACATAAAAAGGTGAGCACTGCAGCTGAAAATTCAAATCGATGTATATTTTTCAAACAAAATGAAAATGATGAAAACAGCCAGGTTTGGAAACCTTGAAATGTCTTGTAAAAACTGTACTTTGTAGGCGACAAAATTGAATTTAACCGGTAGAAGTAACTTCCTGATATGAAGATGCATGCTTCAAATCAATATGATTTACCTTGGAGTATTATTTGACTGAGTGGTACTGGTAAAATGACACATAAAAATACATGAATTGAAAAGTCAGAAAAATCACAGATTGTCTTATATTCTGAATATGAGAACATGACTAGGAAGACCACAGAATTGCCTCTTGACTTTGGCCTTGAAAGAACGCAATTTAATGTTTTCATGACATGCTGATGCATATAGAAATGGGATGTTATTTTGAAAGTGGATTGGCAGAGGATAGAGCTGAAGAACGAAGAAGGGGTTTTTTCCCCTCATGTTTTTCATTTATGATATGTATGATTGAAGTTATTTATATTTCAGAGTCCGGTGGAATTGGTGAAAAGCCTAGGTATTAAGCTAAGTCAAGAGCTGTATATTAAGGATACCAGGTTCTAAACTGCAGCAGTTGAATTTATACAAAATCTTCAGAAACACTCAACTGGCAAAGAGAGTATACTGCTTGACTGATAATCACAGAACTTAAATAGAATTTCTGGAAACCAAAAGCTGGATCTGCCATGATAATGAAGAGACAGCTGAGAAGTGTAATGATGATTATGATTAAGTGGTATAATTAAGAATGAATACAGAACTATTGAACGGAGGACATGGAGAAATGATTTGACATTCTATTGATAATGTTAGAATTATTGTATGAATTACTGTAGGTTATTGTATTGGGTTGAGTAGTGCCCCTCCCCCAATTCATGTTCACTTGGAAACTGTGAATGTGACCTTATTTGGAGGTAGGGTCTTTCCAGATGTAATCAAGTTAAGATGAAGTCATACTGGAGTAGGGTAGCCCCTCATCCAATGACTGGTACTCTTATAAGAAGAGGGAAATTTGGACACATACACACACAAAGGTAAGATGGCCATGTGATGATGGAGGGAGAGATTTGAACAATGCTGCCATAAGCCAAGGAATGCCAAGGATTGCCGGCAACCACCAGAAGCTGGAAGAGACAAGGAAGTATTCTTCCTTAGAGACTTTGGAGGGAACATGACCATGTTGACACTTTTTTTTTTTTTTTTTTAAAGTCTTTAATTTTTTTTTTTTTAAATTTATTTATTTATTTATGGCTGCGTTGGGTCTTCGTTTCTGCGCGAGGGCTTTCTCTAGTTGCGGCGAGCAGGGGCCACTCTTCATCGCGGTGCACGGGCCTCTCACTATCGCAACCTCTCTTGTTGCGGAGCACAGGCTCCAGACGCACAGGCTCAGTCATGTTGACACTTTTATTTTGGACTTCTAGCCTCCAGAACTATGAGTGAATAAATTTCTGTTTTTTTATGACACCCAGTTTGTAGTACGTTGTTATGGCAGCCCTAGGGAACTAATACAGTTATGTTCCTTGAATTCTAGATACAATGTAATGATACACACTGAAGTGCTAGATTAATTTAGCTTTGTAAAATGGAGTTACTGCTAGGAAAATGTCTTTAAAATTTTGATGCCAATAATGATGAATGGAGGACATAAGCAAAGAAATAAGTGTTTCCTGAGATTCCGCAGGAAGGGGCTGGGGTGATGAGACCATACAGGAGAGAGACGAACAGACCAATATGAAGATTCTGGGAGGCTAATGTCCCAACTTAACTGAGGCCTTCAGCAAATGTTAGGAATACAAATAAGGATTTTTAAAGCTAGGATGACCAACCATCCTGGTTTTCCCAGAACTGAGGGGTTTCCCAGGACATGATACTTTCAGTGCTAAGCCTGGGACAGTCCCAAGTAAACCAGGATAAATTGATCACCCTATTAAAGCTACATGCAGAACAATAAAGTGGTCAAGAGAGAGATGTTTTGCTGCCCGAGGTATATTAGGTAATGTTTTATAAATGCCAAAAGAAATCACAGTTATTCAACTCTTACTTGACACCTGTGTTCTCTGTCAATGAGAATTATTTTCACATGGAAAAGGAGAGAGCAAAAATGGCTGTGAGGAATTTGAACTTGATGGAAAGATAGCACGTAACTTTATCAAATTAGTTCATATTTCATTCATTCAGCATCCAGTGCTCCAGACACCAGTTTAAGTCCTGAGATACATGGCAAATGATGCTTCTTGCTGTCTACTTGGCACCTTGTAACCAACAATAGTGGGAGAGTCTGAAACCTGTCATTGGCATTGCCTGTACCCCTCCCTCCCAGACCATCCTATAGAACCTCTGCAGCTCTGCTTCTCTGCAGTGCTCCCATCCTCCCAGGATTCCTGATTTGCAGCTCTAGAAGTACCCAATTACTTGCTGTCTCCACCCTTCCCAATACAGCCAGCTTCTCCCTCCTCTGGGATTTGCTCCTGGTCAGAGCCCACACCTGCACTGTGGTCTTTGAATCTGAGTCCCTCCCTTCCTTTGAAACCTGCTCAAAAAATCACCTACTTGGGACTTCCTTGGTGGTCCAGTGGTTAAGACTCTGCCTTTCCACTGCAGGGGCCATGGGTTCAGCCCCTGAAAGGGGAACTAAGATCCCACATGCCCTGCGGTGTGGCCAAAAAAATAAATAAAATCACCTACTTTTGTGATTTACTGGAAATTTGCTAAGAGTTTTTCAGGTGCTCTCACCACAAACACACACACACGTGTACACACACACACAGAGATAACTATGTGAAGGGATGGATATGTTAATTAGCTTGACTGTAGTAGTCATTTCACTGTGCATATCAAAACATCAAGTTGTATACCTTAAACAAATACAATTTTTATTTTTAAAAAAACTCGCTTCCTCCAAAAAGTTTTTCTTGATCAAGTTCACTCTACTCTAATCACTTATTATTTCATGTCCTGAGTTCTCATATACTTTACTCAATAAGTATATTCGTTGTAACTGCTATGATTAAAATTGTAATTGTGAGTTTGGTCCACAATCCATGTGATATTCAGCAGTTCCAGGATTGGGAATCCTCTGGCGGTCCAGTGATTAGGACTCTGCAGTCTCACTGCCAAGGGCCCAGGGTTCAATCCCTGGTTGGGGAACTAGGATCCCATAAGCCGTGCGATGTAGCCAAAAACAAACAAACAAACAAACAAAAACAGTTCCAGGATTATGTATCTGATAGGATGGGTTGCCAAAAGGTAGGATGATTATCTCTGATCACTTGTGTTTTACCTTGTACATGCTCTTAATTGCTTCCTCCCAAGAGAAGGGGCAAGACGTATAATCTCTGTCAGAGTGCAGCAAAGATGGGAGCCCAGTATTCTGTCTTGTGTACTATGTTGTTGATGGCTGGCTAATTCTTGTGACTGATCTTTTGAACCAGTTAGAATTGGCTTTCCTCTGACTGCTTTGCTATGCAGGAAGAATCTAGGAACCCCTCACATGACTTGCATCCCAGTTTCCAGGCTCAGATGAATGACATCTCCAGGGCATTGTAGGTACTTCATCACTTAACAGCCCTGAAGGCTACCATCGGTATCTACTTTTTATTAACATTGTTCTTTTACAAACATGTTTCATAGAACTAAATGTTTCAATATCTCCCTCATTCCAAACTGGGTGATGGAAAATTAGAAATAGACCGAAAGCATCTCAATTTTTAAGAGACAAGAGTGAGCCTGACATTGATCCTGAGGCAAATTCTAGAATGATTTATTAAAAGCATAGATTGTGAGCCGCTAGACGAAATGATCACTGGGGTCCAATTTTAGCTTACTAAAAATAAGTCATACCAGTATAACCTAATACCCTTTGATATCAGGGAAATTCACTAAACAAGTGAATCTGAAATTCATCAGTGAGATTTGATATTTGACTAGGTATAGAATGAGGTATATGTGGAAAAAATAGAGAAATGTGTCTAGTTGTTTGTACAACTGAGGGGAATTATTAGCTGCTTGAATGGCCACACCCAAAGAGAATGATTAATAGACTGCTGGCTGTTCTGAAGAGAGATTTCCAGTGAGGAATCTATTCTCAGTCTGATCCTTCCAGCAGTTTATTAAAGGCTTGCATGTTGTAACAAAGGCATATTTATAAAATCTGAGTGTGTCCAGTAATTGGGAAGGATAGTAAATACATTAAATGACAGAATCAAGATACGATATGATCTGAATATACCAGAGTGATGGTCAAATCTAATAAGATACAAATTATATACTTATATGCAGAAAACCAACTGTGGAGCAGCCTCTGTGAATAAGACTTAAATGTTTTCACTGGTCAGTATCAGTCAGTACTGCTAAAACAGCTAATGCAACCCTAAGCTACAATAGAAATGCAGCATCTGGATGGAGTGAGATGAGAGGTCCATATCTCATAGTCCTTTGTGCTTAACAGACCACCTCTGGAGTATTGTGTTAAATTCTGAACCCTACCCTTTAAGTGAATCTTTCCTTCTCATTCTACACCTTAAGGTAACAGTTTCAATTCACCTGGAAATCAATGATTCCCAAGTCTGTATCTCCAGCCAGAACTTTCCTCTGGTTCTCACATCTACATTTGTTTATTTCCAGTTGCTCACCAGACATCTCTAGTTGATTGTGCTCTTGACATCTCAAATTCAAGACGTCAAAAGTCAGAGTCATCATTCCTACCCATGTGTTACCATCTCCTACAACACCAGTGCTCACACAGTAAAACCTGTTCTTCCATGAATTTTTAAAAATCTCTGATAATGGCATCCACCTGCTTTAATCTGAAGATCCTGGGAACTGGGAATTATCCTTGATTCCATTTACCTCACTCCATGTACCCAATGTTAATTACCAATTTCCTATCATTTCTACTATTGCATCTCTCCTTAATCCCTTCATTTTCTTCATATCTGCTTGTCACTGCCTGAATTTCAGGCATCAGTTCATTTCTCAGTCAGATTTCCTGCAGTTCCTTGAACCCCAAATTTCCCTTATGTCTCTGTGCTTTTGCATTTACTGGTATTTATTTAAACCTATGATAGATACACATATTGAATATTATGCTATGTGCTAGAGATTAAAAACATGTATTTGCCCTCAATTTGCTCATGGTTTAGTGAAAGAAAAAGCCATAAAATTATTATAACATTAAGTGTAAAGATCGAGGTCTTATGGAGGTACAGAGGGGAAAACCTACGTAAGTCAAGGCTGGAGTGGGAAACTTTCTTGAAGGAGATGAGACCTGAGTTCAGAGGGCATAGGAATTAGCCAATTCTGGAATTCCTGGTAGAGGGTATAGAGCATAAGCAAGGTTATGAAGATCAGGAACAGACAAGTATATGTGGGAAAACAGAACGTTTGGTATTGATATACGGTAGAGCGAGAAATAGAAGGCTGACTATAGATGAGACTGAAGAGGTAGGCAGGGCCCAGCTTACAATAACATGATAAGGACCATGGGCATTATTCTATGGGCAGCAGTGAGCCATGAAAAGATTTTATGAAGAAAAAATTGAAATCGTCTCATTTGTAATTTTAGTGATCTTTGATAACAGTGTTTCATATTTTAGCATTAACTGTTTTTTCACAGCCTTACTGAGATGTAATTCAAATGCCATGCAGTGCACCCATTTAAAATATACAATTCAATGTTTTTTCAGTATATTCACAGATATGTGCAACAATTCCCACGATTTTAGAATATTGTCATCATCTCAAAAATAAACCCCTTACCTTCTAGATATCACATGCCTATCCTCCCAACCTCTTCTCCTTGCCCTAAGCAAGCACTTAATGTCCTTTCTGTCTCTATAGATTTTGCCTGTTCTAGACATTTCATATGAATGGAATCATATACTGTATGGTCTTTTGTGACTGGCTTCTTTTGCTTAGGATAATATTTTCAAGGTTCATATATGTTGTAACATGTATCAGTACTTCACTCCTTTATATGGCCATTTTAATATTCCGTTTTATTGATATATATTTTGTTCATTCATCAGTTGATGGACATTTGGGTTGCTTCAATCTTTTGGCTAATTGCAGTATTATGTCTATACATACTCATGTCCAAATTTTTGTGTGGACATATTTTTTCATTTCTCTTAAATATATACCTAGGAGTGGAATTTCTGGGTCATATTGTACCTCTCTATGTTTAATGTTTTGAGGAACTGCCAGAATGTTTCCAAAGTGGCTGCAGCATTTTACATTCCCTCCAGGAACATAGGAGGGTTCCAAATTCTCTACATCTTGCTAACACTTGTTAATTTCTATTTTTTTATTATAGTTATCCTAGTGAATGTGAAGTAGTATCTCATTCTGGTTTTGATTTGCATTTCCCTCATGACTAGTGATGTTGAGAACTTTTTCATGTGCTTATTGGCCATTTATATGTGTTCCTTGGAGAAATGCTTAGTTAGATCCTTTGCCCATTATTAATTGGGTTATTTTTCATTTTATTACTGAATTGTAATGTTACTAGCTGGAACCGGAACTGAACTCAGGTTCAGCTTCTCAGTGCCCCAAAGTCAACGTTCAAGAGACAAGTGTTGGTAGAAAAAGAAAGATGCTTTATTCAGGAAGCCAGCAACCTGGGAACATGGTGGACTAATGTCCCCAAAACCATTTCCCCATTGCCGATCAGGGGCAAGAGCTTATAAAGGAAAGCTTCAAGGGTGTGCAGGCAGGGGGCTACATGCAGAACAGCACAGTCAACTCTGACAACCATCTTGAAACTGGTCGTGTGGTGGTCTGGTCAGTGTCATCTTGATTGTTTTAAGCACAGTTAATCTTTAACTCCAGGGTCGATTTGTTCCCATTTCCTGAGGCCAGTTCTGGAATTCTGCAAGATGGAGCAGCTTATGTCCAGCTTTTGGAGGTTCCTTAAAAAACTAAAAATAGAATTACCATATGACCCAGCAGTCCCACTACTGGGCATATACCCAGAGAAAACCATAATTCAAAAAGACACATGCACCCCAATGTTCATTGCAGCACTATTTACAATAGCCAGGTCATGGAAGCAAGCTAAGTGTCCATTGACAGCTGAATGGATAAAGGAGATGTGGCACATATATACAATGGAATATTACTCAGCCATAAAAAGGAACAAAATTGGGTCATTTGTAGAGACGTGGATGGACCTAGAGACTGTCATACAGAGTGAAGTAAGTCAGAAAGTGAAAAACAAATATCGTACATTAATGCACATATGTGGAATCTAGAAAAATGGTACAGATGAACTGGTGTGCAAGGCAGAAATAGAGATACAGATGTAGAGAACAAACATATGGACACCAAGGGGGGAAAGCGGGGGGTGGGGGGTTGTGGTAGTGGGATGAATTGGGAGATTGGGATTGACATATATACACTAATATGTATAAAATAGATAACTAGTAAGAACCTGCTGTATAAAAAAAAAAAATTCAAAAAAAAAGATCAAGCAGCTTATGTTATGCCTAGAGTCTAGTCATCATGCAGTTAGCTTTTTCCCTCTGGTGGCAGTTTTAGTATCTGCAAAACAACTCAGGAATGTGCATCAGACACTATTATCTATGTCCTTCAAGGAAGAACTAAACATTCTGTGACTGCTACATGGCTGATTTACTGTTTAAATTGTTACCAGTTCTCCTGGCCCAGCTGCTACTTTTGTCACTACATGTTCACATCCTTTCAATCATTAATTCTTGAGCCAGGTTTTTGTGACTTGGGGGAGGCCTGGGAGAGTACTGCTTTTCTACAAACAAGAGGCAGGCAGAGGACATGGCGGTGGGGTTTTTTTCCCCAGAAGGCCCCATAGGGTCCTGCTCAGTTACATTAAGAGTTCTTTATATATTCTAGATACAGTGACTTATCAGATATATGATTTGAAAATATTTTGTTCTATGATGTCCTTTTACTTTCTTGATGTTGTCCTTTGAAGCACAAAAGTTTTTAAGGTTTGATGAAGTCCAATTTACCTATTTTTTCTTTTGATGCTTTTACTTTTGGTGTCATATCTAAAAAAAATCCTTTGCTAAATTCAAGGTCATCAAGTTTTATCCCTATGTCTTCTTCTAAATGTTTCATAGTTTTGGCTCTTACATTTATGCCATCGATCTAAGGTGTGTTAATTTTTGTATATGGTGTAAGGGCACAATTTCATTATTTTTCATGTAGCTATCCAGTTGTCCCAGCACCATTTGTTAAAAAGACTATTGGATGGTCCTGCCACCCTTGTTGAAATTAACTTGACCAGAGATGCATGGGTTTATTCCTGGACTCTCAGTTCTATTCCATTGATCTATATGTCCATCCTTTTTCCACACCACACTTTATTTATTATGTTTGCTTTCATTAAGTTTTGAAATTGTGAAGTGTGTTTTTCACACTTTGTTTTTCTTTACCAAGATTGTTGGGCTATTCTGGGCCCCTTGCAATTCCATATGAATTTCAGAATCAGCTTGCAATTTCTACCAAGATATAAGCTGAGATTCTGGTGGGAGTTGCTTTGAATCAGTAGATAAATTCTGGGAGTATTGCGACCTTAACACATTTTTGACCGGAGATATATTACAGCCACAGGCATTAGTTTCTGCAAAAATCCCCTGGTCAGTAATGTGTTAACAATGTTAATTCTCCCAGTCATGGGACATTTTCTGTTATTGAGTTGTTCTCTAATTTCTTTCAGCAATGTTTTGTAGTCTTCAGAGTATATCTGTTTCACTTTTTTTATTGAATTTAGTCCTAAGGATTTGATTCTTTTTGATGCTATTGTAAATGGAAGTGTTTTCTTAATTTCATTTCTGCACTGTTCATTAAAAGTTCATAGAAATACAACTGATTTTTGTATATTGATCTTGTATCCTGCAACTCTTTTGGACTTCTTTATTAGTTCTGATAGTTTTTAAGTAGATTTCTTAGAATTTTCTATATGTAAGATCATGTCATCTGCAAATAGAAATAGATTTACTTCTTCCTTTCCAGTATGGATGCCTTTTTCCTTTTCTAGCTTAATTGTCCTGGCCAAAATCTCCAGTACAGTATTAAATAGAAGTGGGAAGAACATACATTCTTGTGCCTGATCTTAGGAGGAAAGCATCTAATTTTTCACTATTAAGCATGAAGTTAGCTGTGTGTTTTTTTAGATGCCCTTTATCAGGTTGAGGAAGTTCCACTCCATTTCTCAGTTTGTTTTTATCATGTAATGGTGTTGGATTTTGTCAAATCCTTTTTCTGCATCTATTAAGATGATCATGTGACTTTCATTTAAATTCTATTGATATATTAATTGATTTTCAGTTGTTGAACCAGTTTAGCATTTCTGGGATACACCCCACTTAGTCATGGTATAAAATTCTTTTTATATGTTTCTGGATTTGGTTTCCTAGTATTTTGTTGAGGACTTTTACATCTACATACATAAAAAAATATTGGTTTGTAGCTTTTCTTTTTTTCTTGTGATGAGTTGAGAAATCTTCCCTCCTCTTCTGTTATTTAGAAGAGTTTGTGAAGAATTGGTATTCTTCTTTAAATGTTTGGTAGAATTCAGTGATGAAGCCGTCTGGGTCTGGGTTTTTCTTTGTAAGTTGCTTTTTTATTACTAATTCAATCTCTTCATGTGTTTTAGCTGTATTCAGATTTCCTATTTCTTCTTGAATTAGTTTTAGCAGTTTGTATCTTTCTAGGAATTTGTCCATTTCAGATGAATTATGTAATTTGTTGGCATACAGTTATTCATAGTATTTATTTATAAGCCTTTCTATTTAGTTGGGTCTGTAGTAATATCCCCTCTTTCATTTCTGATTCTATTAATTTGAATTTTCTCTTTTTTTTTCTTGGTCAGTCTAGCTAAAGATTTGTCAATTTTGTTGATCTTTGCAAAGAACTAGCTTTTGGTTTTATTCATTTGTCTCTACTTTCCATTCTGTATTTCATTAGTTTCTGCTCAATCTTTATTATTTCCTTCCTTCTGCTTGCTTTAGGTTTAGTCTGGTCTTCTTTTCCCAGTGTCTTTAGGTGAAGTGTTAGGTATTGATTTCTTTCTTCTTATAGGCATTTACAAATATAAATTTTCTTCTCAGCACTGCTTTAGCTGCCTTCGTATTTTAAAGATAGCTTTTCTGGATACAGGATTCTTGGTTGACAGTGTTTTTCCTTTGAGCACTTTGACTATATTATTCCACTCCCTCCTAAACTCAATTGTTTCTGCTGAGAATTCAACTTTTAATCTTATTGGGACTCCCTTGTAAGTAATGATTCATTTTTCTCTTGCTGCTTTGAAGACTTTCTTCTTGTCTTTGACTTTCAGCATTTTTACTGTTTCTGTTTGTGAATCTCTTTGTGTTTATCATCCTTGGAGGGTTTTTTGTTTGTTTGTTCATTTGTGTTTTTTTGTGTGTGTGCTACTTCAATGTGTAGGTTAATGTTTTTCAATAAATTTGGGAAGTTTTCAGCCATACTTCCTTGAATATTTTTTTCTGCTACTTTATCTCTCTCCTTTCTTTCTGGTGCTCCCATTATGTGTATGTTGGTGCATTATACGGTGTCTCACATTTCTCTGAGACTCTATTTTTCTTCATTCTTTTTTCTCTGTTCTTTGGCTTGCATAATTTTTGTCCTCAAGATTATTTATTCGTTTTGTGTGTGCCAGTTCTAATCTACTGCTGAACTCATCTAGTGAATTTTTTAAATTTCGGAACTGTATTTTTCAACCCTATAATTTCCATTTTATTCTTTTTATAATTTCTTTCTCTTTGTTGACATTTTGGATTTGATACAACATTGTAATCATACCTTCCTTTTCTTGCTTAGTCA
>NW_028122634.1:0-109712 GCF_965194805.1 Balaenoptera borealis | reverse complement strand
GGGGATTCTTATTTTCTTTTGAAATATAGGTGATTTTCTTTATTTTGTAATTTAAATTTTATTGGAGTATAGTTGATTTACAATGTTGTGTTCATTTCAGCTGCACAGCAAGTGATTCAGTTACACATATGCATATATTCATTCTTTTTCAGATTCTTTTCTGATAAAAGTATTCTCAGAATATTGAGTAGAGTTCCCTGTGCTATACAGTAGGTCCTTGTTGCTTATCTATGTTATATATAGTAGTATTCGTATGTTTACCCCAAGTTCCTGATTTATCCCTACCCCCCACCTTTCCCCTTTGGTAACCATAAGTTTGTTTTCCAAGTCTGTGAGTCTGCCTCTGTTTTGCAAGTTAGTTCATTTGTATCAATTTTTAGGTGCCACCTAGAAGTGGTATCGTACAATATTTGTCTTACTCTGTCTGACTTACTTCACTTAGTACAATCATCTCTAGGTCCATGCAAGTGACTGCAATTGGCATTATTTTCTTCTATTTTATGACTGAGTCATATTCCATTATATATATGTATCACATATTCTTTACCTATATTCATATGTTGATGGACATTTTGGTTGCTTCCATGTCTTCGCTATTGTAAAGAGTGTTGCAGTGAACATTGGGGAAGATGTGTCTTTTCGATTTATGCTTTCCTCCAGATATGCGCACAGGAGTGAACTTGCTGGATCATCTGGTAGCTCTATTTTATTTTATTTTATTTCATTTCATTTCAATTTCAATTTTTCTGGAGAAGAGTTGATTTACAATGTTGTGTTACTTTCTGCTGCACAGCACAGTGAAGCAGTTATACATATATCCAATCCTTTTTGGAGTCCCTTCCCATACAGGTCATTACAGAGTATTGAGTAGAGTTCCCTGTGCTATACAGCAAGCCCTTATTTGTTTTCTCTTTTATATATAGTGGTGTGTATATGTCAATCCCAATTTCCAATTTATCCCTGCCACCTCCCCTTACTCTGGTAACCTCCATTCTGTGCTCCATAGTGGCTATTACCAATTGGCATTGCCACCGATAGCATAGTATTGGTGGCGCAGTGGTTAAGAATCTGCCTGCCATTTCAGGGGTCACAGGTTCGAGCCCTGGCCCGGGAAGACCTCACATGTCACAGAACAAGTAAGCCCGTGCACCACAACTACTGAGTCTGCACTCTAGAGCCCACGAGCCACAACTACTGAAGCCTGTGTGCCTAGAGCCTGTGCTCCACAACAAGAGAAGTCACCGCAAAGAGAAGGCTTTGTACCACAACGATGAGTAGCCCCCGCTTGCTGCAGCTAGAGAAAAGCCACATGCAGCAATGAAGACCCAACGCAGATTAAAAAAAAATAATAATAAGTAGTAGGTTTCTCTTTTTCCCACACCATCTGAAGCATTTCGTGTTTGTAGACATTGTGATGATGGCTATTCTGAGTGGTTCCAGGTGATACTTCTTTGTACATCTGATTTGCATTTGTCTAACATAAAGCAATGGTGAGCATCTTCATATGTGCTTTTTTTTTTTGAACAGTGTGAGTAAAATTTAGCCCTTGAAAAAGGGTTATTGAAAGGTTGCCTTGTTTTGAAGTCTATTTCGATTACCTACCCTAAGACATTTTTTGAGGGCTGTTGTCATTTACAGCTCCCCAGGCATTGTGAATATGAAGTGCCTATAAGGTCCAGTTTTTAGAGTTGTTGTTATGGGAAACAGAAGGCGGCAGGATTTCTACTGTCCCTGTCTGGTTGCTGACACAACCTTAGATGTAGGGAAAGTCCTGTTCCTGGGTTTTAAATTAGAGTGGAATGTGCCTGACCAAACATGTAAGGGCTTCTGTCCCATTCCTTCTTCCCCCTTACCCTTCATCCCCCGAACAAATACAAACCCCTGCAAAATCACCTGTTGAGGGTGCTGTCTTGCAGAGTGGGATGACCCTAATGAAGAAGTCTGGAGGTCGGAACCCAAACACCAGGATATGTTGAGACCAGGTGATTTTCCAAGTGTCATCCAGCCCAGAGAGTCCACCATCCTTTGGGTGTCAGAGGGTTGATTTAGTAGTATGAGGGCACACTTAGATCTGGAGATTGTGATCCCATGCAGAGGGGACCAGGTACTACATGTTCAAGGGGGGTGAATTAGCTGGCATATCCTCCTGAGGTCCTCAGGCCCACAACAGTCCAGTCTTGGGACCAAATTGGGTCTGTGTCCAGGGATGTGACACTAGCACGTTCACCGCGACTAAACGAATTTAGTGATCATTTTTCTTTTCTGTAATTTAATTTTAAATTTATAATGGAGTATAGTTGATTTACCATATTGTGTTCATTTTTGACATACACCAACATGATGCATTTATACAGAGATGACTATATATTCTTTTTAGAATTATTTTCCCATTGAGGTTACTAAAGGGTGTTGAGAAGAGTTCCAAGTGCTCTACAGCGGGTCCATGTTGATTACAAGTTTTCTCTCTGTAAATATGTATATACTAACTCCAACCTCATGATTTATGCCTCCAACACACCTTTCCAGTTTGGTAACCATAAGTTTGTGTTCTAAGTCTGGGACTCTGTTTCTGTGTTGTAAGATAGTACCTTTCTATCAATTTTTAGATTCCACCGATAAGTAATATCATATGATATTTTTCATTGTCTGATTTATGACACTTAGTATGAATGTATCTCGGTCCTTCCGAGTGGCTGCAAATGGCCTTATTTCATTCATTTCATGGCTGAGTAATATTCCATTGTACATATCTACCATAATTTCTTTATCCATTCTTCCTTCCAAGGACTTTTAGGTAGCTTCCAAGTAGAGGCTCTTGTAAACAGGGCTGCATAAATTTTGGAATGCCTGGGTCCTGTCAATTTACGTTTTTTCCAAGATACAGGCCCAGGAGTGGTATCGCCCTATGCTCTGAAGCTCTGGTTTTTAGATTTTTAAGGAATCACCACCCACTTCTCCAGAGTGGCTGTTAGCAATTTACATTCCCACCATCAGCTTGTCAGGGTTCCCTTTTCTGCACACCCTGTCCTGCATTTCAGGTTTTACACTTTGTGAGGTTGGCCATTCTGACTGGTGCGAAGTGATATCTCTTTGTAGTATTAATTGACATTGTCCACCTGTTTTGTTGGTCAAAAATGGAGTAAGGGTTTTTCCTGAATATATTAAGGAATAACGCATACGGCCTTTTTGGCAAACTGCATCATTGGCGATGTTCAGCAGCTTTGCGTGTGCTTTAATGGCGAGTGCAAACTACCTCTTGAAATTCCTTTCCTGCAATTCTGCCTTGCTTACAAGGCCTTTAGGAATACTTGGCTGAAGAAATGGCTCCATCAGAGGTGTCAATTACAACCCTGCATGTTTGTGAATTGCAGTGCCCCGGAGCACCGGTTTTCAACTTGTTGTTTAGGGAAGCAGACACAAAGGGGCAGGATTTCTACAGACCCATTCCGGTTACTGGGGCACCTGAAGGATAGGGAAATTCTTCTTCCAGATTAGGAAACTAGAGTGGCATATGCCTGTCCAAACATCTAAGGCTTGTGTCTCATTCCATCCCCCCATTCCCCTTCTTCACCGGAAAATTCCAAGCCGTGAAAAACTGGCTGTTGAGTGTGCTGCCTTCCCAAAGTGGGGAGGCTCTAAGGAAAGGAGCTGGGGAACCCGAATACCAGGAGAAGTGGAGATGGGGTGACTTTTCCAAACTCTTCCCGATCAGACGGTGTACCATCCTCTGGATGTCCCATGAATGTTTTAGCTGTAGGAAGGGTCCCCTGCACCTGGAGATATGGGACCCATGGAATGGGGGCCAGGCAGTATTACTCTAAAAGTGTTGCATTTGCTGTCCCATCCTCACGAAGCCTCTCAGACCAACGAGTGTAGAACCTTGGGTCCCATCCAGCTCTGTGTCTAGATGTGGTCAGTCCAGGTTGCATCACAGCCCTTGAACAAATTTTGTAAGAATTTCTCTCTCTCTCACTGTCTTTTTTTTTTTGTTCTTGTTATTTAATTTTATAATGGGGTATAGCTGATTTTCAATACTGTGTTTCTTCCTGCTCTGCATCTATCCACTTGATTCACTTAAAGAGAGACATCAATAAATTGTTTTACAGATTCTTACCAGTCTTATATATCCTTTTCCGGTGACAACAGTGTGCTGAGTCCAGCTCGTTGAGCTATACAGTAGGTCCTGTCGAATACCTATTTTGTTTATGGAACTGTATCTATGCTAATTTCAACCTCCTGGTTTATGCATCACCCCACCCCACCTTTCTTCTTTAGCAGCCGTAAGTGTGTTTTCTAAATGTGTGACTGTTTCTGTATTGTAATTGAGTTCATGTGTAGCCATTTTTAGATACTATCTGTAAGTGATACCTTATGGTAAGTCTCTTTTTATGTCTGACTTAGGTCACTTAGAATGATCGTACCTCAGTCTCCACGAGTTGCTGCAATTGGCCTTATTTCATTGATTTAATTGCAGAGTAATGTTCCATTGTACAGAAGTACCACATCTTCGTTATCCATTTATTGCTTCCAAGGACATGTAAGTTGTACCCAAATCGAGGCATTTCTAAACAGAGCAGCACTAAACGTATGGGGTGCCTGTGTCCTGTCGATTTTTGGTTTTCCCAAGATATGCGGCGAAGAGTGGAAGAGATGTATGCTCTGTAGCTCTGTATTTTAGACGTTTTAGGGAACACCATAGACTTCTCCAGAGTGGCCGTTGGCTATTTACATCCCCGTCATCAGCGAAACAAAGCTCCCTCTTCTCCATGGCCTGTCCAGCATTTTTGCTGTCTACACTTTTCCAGGATGGACTTTTGATGAATGCGAAGTGATACTTCTTTGTAGTATGGATTTGCATTGCCCGCTTGTTTGATTGGCCAAAAAGGACGTATGCGTTTTTTTCTGAATATATTTATTTTTATAATGGGGTTTAGCGGATTTTCACTGCTGTGTTTATGCCGCTTTACACCCACTTGATTCATTTACAGGGAGAAGTCAATACATAGGTTTTAAGATTCTTACTAGTCAGATATATTCTTGTGCGATGAATAGGGGGAGTTGAGTCCAGTTCACTGAGCAAGGAGTAGGTCTTGTCTATAACACATTTGGTTTATGGAACAGTATCTGTGCTAATTTCAAACCCTTGTTTTATGCATCACCCCACCTCACCTTTCCCGTTAAGCAGCCATAGTGTGTTTTCTAAATGTGTGACTCTCTTCTGTTTTGTAATACAGTTAATGTGTAGCGATTTTTACATGCCCTCCATAAGTGATATCTTATGATGTGTCTTTTTCTGTGTGACTTATTTCACTTAGAATCATCGTACTTAAATCCACTCATCATGCTGCTACTAGCCTTATGACATTGATTTCATGGCTGAGTGATATTCCATTGTACATAAGTAGCACAACTTCTTTATTACATTTTTCTCTTTCCTGGGATATTTAAGGTGTACCGAAGTGGAGGTTCTTGTAAACAAAGCAGCCCTAAACTTTGGGGTGCCTGTGTCTTGTTGATATTTAGTTTTCCCTATTTATACGCCCATGAGTGGAAGTGCCCTATGCTCTCTAGCTGTGTCTTTTAGATGTTTTGGGAAACACCATACACTTCTCCAGAGTGGCCGTTGGCAATTAACATCCCGCCCATCAGCGTAACAAGGCTCCCATTTCTCCCTGGCCTGTCCTGCATTTCTCGTTTTTACACTTTTTTAGGATGGCCATTTTGACCGCTGGGAAGTGAGACTTCTTTGTAGCACTGATTTGCATTTCCCGCTTGCTTGGTTGGCCCAAAAGCGCGTATGCGTTTTTTCCTGAATATATTCAGGAAAAAACGCATACGCCCTTTTTGGCCAAGTGCATCATTGTCAACGTTTTGCCGCTTTTCACGTGCTTTAAAGGCGATTCGAATCTACCTCCTGAAATGTGTTTCCTGCAATTCTGCCTTACTTTCAAATCCTCTTCGTTGCCTTCCCTCAATATATTTTTGGACGATAGTTATCATTTGTAACTCTGCAGGTTTGTGCATTGTAGTGTCACTGAGCTCCATTTTTCAACTCGCTTTTTTGGGAGCTGGCCGCAAAACCGCAGGATTGCTTCGGGCCCTATTCTGGTTCCGGGGGGGCAAGCTCAGCCTGTGGTTAATTCTTCTTCCTAATGGGAAATTAAAGTGACCTATGCCTCTCCCTACAGCTAGCGCTAGTATCTCATTGGTTCCCCCTCTTCCCGTTCATCCTCAGGACAAATTGCAACCTGTACGAAACAGGAGCTTAAAGGTGCTGATTCTCCAAGTGGGGAGATTGTTAGGAAAGCGGCTGGAATGGCGAACCCGAGCACCAGGAGATAAGAAATGAGGTGCGTTTTAGAAAGCTTTCCCGATCACATGGTGTACCATTCTCTGGGTTTCCTATGCATGTTTTCGCTGTAGGAAGATTCCCTTTAACCCAGAGATTTGGGATGCATGGAATGGGTCCCACGCAGTATTACTTTAAAGGGTCTGCATTTGCTCACCCAACCACACCAAACCTCGCAGCCCCAAGAGTGTCCAGCCTTAAGTCTCATTCAGCTGTGGACCTCGATATGGTCAATCCAGGTTGCATCACAGCCCCTGAAATAATTTTGTAAGAATTTCTCTCTCTTTCACTGTCTTTGTTTTTTTTTTTTTTTTGTAATTTATTTTTATAATGGGGATTAACTGATTTTCACTGCTGTGTTTATGGCACTTTACACCCACTGGATTCACTTACAGAGAGATATCAATATATAGGTTTTCAGATGCTTACTAGTCAGATATATTCTTGTGTGGTGAATAGGGGGTGTTGAGTCCAGTTCACTGAGCAAGGAGTAGGTCTTGTCTATTATATATTTGGTTTATGGAACGGTATCTGTGCTAATTTCAAACCCTTGTTTTATGCATCACCCCACCTCACCTTTCCCGTTAAGCAGCCCTAGTGTGTTTTCTAATTGTGTGACTCTGTTCTGTTTTGTAATTCAGTTCATGAGTAGCGATTTTTACATTCCCTCTATAAGTGATATCTTATGATAACTGTCTTTTTCTGTGTGACTTATTTCACTTAGAATCATCGTACCTAAATCCACTGATCATGCTGCTGCTAGCCTTATGACATTGATTTCATGGCTGAGTGATATTCCATTGTACATACGTACCTCAACTTCTTTATCCATTTTTCTCTTTCCTGGGATATTTAAGGTGTACCGAAGTGGAGGTTCTTGTAAACAGAGCAGCCGTAAACTTTGGGGTGCCTGTGTCTTGTTGATTTTTAGCTTTCCCTATTTATACGCCCATGAGTGGAAGTGCCCTATGCTCTCTAGCTGTGTCTTTTAGATGTTTTGGGAAACACCATACACTTCTCCAGAGTGACCATTGGCAATTTACATCCCGCCCATCAGCGTAACAAGGCTCCTATTTCTCCCTAGCCTGTCCTGCATTTCTGGGTTTTACACTTTTTTAGGATGGCCCTTTTGCCCGCTGGGAAGTGAGACTTCTTTGTAGTGCTGATTTGCATTTCCCGCTTGCTTGGTTGGCCAAAAAGGGCCTTTGCATTTTTTCCTGAATATGTTCAGGAAAAAACGCATACGCCCTTTTTGGCCAAGTGCATCATTGTCAACGTTTTGCCGCTTTTCATGTGCTTTAAAGGACATTCGAATCTACCTCCTGAAATCTGTTTCCTGCAATTCTGCCTTACTTTCACATCCTCTTCGTTGCCTTCCCTCAATATATTTTTGGACGATAGTTATCATTTGTAACTCTGCAGGTTTGTGCATTGTAGTGTCACTGAGCTCCATTTTTCAACTCGCTTTTTTGGGAGCTGGTCGCAAAAAGGCAGGATTGCTTCAGGCCCTATTCTGGTTCGGGGAAGCAGGCTGAGCCTATGGTTAATTCTTCTTCCTGATGAGAAATTGGAGTGAGCAGTGCCTGTCCGAATAGCTAGAGCTAGTCTCTCATTGGTTCCCCCTCTTCCCATTCATCCTCAGGACAAATTGCAACCTGTATGAAACAGGAACTTAAAGGTGGTGATACTCCAAGTGGGGAGATTGTTAGGAAAGCGGCTGGAATGGCGAACCAGAGCACCAGGAGATGAGAAATGAGGTGCGTTTTAGAAACCTTTCCCGATCACACGGTGTACCATCCTCTGGGTTTCCTATGCATGTTTTCGCTGTAAGAAGATTCCCTTGAACCTGGAGATTTTGGGCCCATGGAATGGGTACCACGCAGTATTACTTTAAAGGGTCTGCATTTGCGCACCCAACCTCACCAAACCTCGCAACCCGACGAGTGTCCAGCCTTATGTCTCATTCAGCTGAGGGTCTAGATATGGTCAATCCAGGTTGCATCACAGCCCCCGAACGAATTTTGTAAGTATGTCTCTCTCTTTCACTGTCTTTATTTTTTTGGAATTTATTTTTATACTGGGGTTTATCTGATTTTCAATGCTGTGTTTATGCTGCTTTACACCCACTTGCTTCTCTTACTTAGAGATATCAATACATAGGTTTTAAGATTCTTACTAGTCAGATATATTCTTGTGCAGTGAATAGAGGGTGTTGAGTCCAGTTCATTGAGCAAGGAAGAGGTCTTCTCTATCACATATTTGGTTTATGGAACGGTATCTGTGCTAATTTCATACCCTTGTTTTATGCATCACCCCACCTCAGCTTTCCCGTTAAGCAGCCCTAGTGTGTTTTCTAAATGTGTGACTTTGTTCCGTTTTGTAATTCAGTTTATCTGTAGCGATTTTTACATTCCCTCTATAAGTGATATCTTTTGAAAGGTGTTTTTTTCCGTGTGACTTATTTCACTTAGAATCTTCGTACCTAAATCCACTCATCACGCTGCTACTAGCCTTATGACATTGATTTCATGGCTGAGTGATATTCCATTGTACATACGTACCTCAACTTCTTTATCCATTTTTCTCTTTCCTGGGATATCTAAGGTGTACCGAAGTGGAGGTTCTTGTAAGCAGAGCAGCCCTATACTTTGGGGTGCCTGTGTCTTGTTGATTTTTAGTTTTCCCAATTTATACGCCCATGAGTGGAAGTGCCATATGCTCTCTAGCTGTGTTTTTTCGATCTTTTAGGAAACCCCATACTCTTCTCCAGAGTGGCCGTTGGCAATTTACATCCCACCCATCAGCCTAACAAGGCTCCCTTTTCTACTTGGCCTGTCCTGCATTTCTGGTTTTTACACTTTTTTAGGATGGCCCTTCTGACCGCTGTGAAGTGAGACTTCTTTGTAGTGCTGATTTGCATTTCCTGCATGCTTGAGTGGCCTAAAAGGGCCAGGAGGGAGAAGGGAAGGAGTTTCAAGGAGAAGGACAGAGAGCAGGAGAAGGAGGGGGGTGAGGGAGAGAGAGGGGGGCGTGGGATAGAGGGAGGGAGGGAAAGACAAAGATATCTCTCCCTCACTCCCTCTATCCGTCTCTCCCTCGCTCCCTCTCCTCCCTCTCACTGTCCCTCCAGCTCTCCCTCTCCCTCCGTCTCTCCATCTCCCTTACTCCCTCCCAGAGATGGAGAGATGTAGGGAGAGGCAGAGACAAGGGAGAGGGAGAGAGGGAGAGAGAGGGGAGAGAGTTAGAGAGGGAGAGAGAGAGAGGTCTCTTCCTTCCTCTCTTTCCCTGTCTCCTCCTTCTCTCCCTCTCTCCCTCTTCCCTCTCCCTCTCCCTCTCTCCCCCCTCCCTCTCCCCGTCTCTCTGGTCTCTGCCTCTCCCTCCATCTCTCCCTCTCTGGGAGCGAGTGAGGGAGCGGGAGAGACGGAGGGAGAGGGAGAGACAGAGGGAGGGAGAGGGAGAGGGAGGGAGAGAGGAAGGGAAAATGCGAGGGAGGGAGAGGGAAGGAGGGCAAGATGTCTCTCCCTCTCCCTCTCCCTCTCCCTCCACCTCCCTCTCTCCCTCTCCCTCCCTTCCTCTTCCTTTCCTAGAGGGAAGGAGGGAGAGGGAGAGACAGAGGAAGAGGAGAGGGAGGGAGCGAAGGAGAGGGAGAGTCGGAGAAGGAGTTAGGGAGAGGGAAAAGGAGAGAGGGTGCCTGCTTCCCTCTCTGTCTCCCTCCCTCCCTCCCTCTCCATGTCCCTCTCTCCCCCCTCTCCCTCTCCCTCTGTCTCTCCTTCTCTGGGAGGGAGAGAGGGAGAGGAAGAGGGAGGGAGAGTGAGAAGGAGGGAAAGTGATGGAGGGAGGGAGAGGGAGAGAGGGATAGAGGGAGGGAGGGAGAGATGTCTCCCCCCTTTCTCTCCTTCTCCCCCTCCCTCTCCTGCTCTCTCTCCCTCTCCCTCCACCTCCTTCCCTCTCCAGAGAGGGAAGGAGGTGGAGGGAGAGGGAGAAGGAGGGAGGGAGGGAGAGGGAAAGAGGTAGAGGCAGAGCGGAACAGGGAAACAAGGACTGGGAAACAGGCACAGGGAGAGGGAGGGAGAGAGGGAGAGAGGAGAGGGAAGAGGGAGGTGAAAGAAGGAGAGGAAAGAGGCAGAGGGACAGAGGGAGAGAGAAGAGGGAGAGGGAAGAGGGAGAGGGAGAGGGAGCGAGGGAGAGGAAAGAGAGAGAGGGAGAGGGAGAGAGGGAGGGAGAGAGGGAGAGACAGATGGAGAGAAAGAGAGGGAGAGAGAGGGAGAGGGAGAGGGAAAGAGGGAGAGGAAGAGTGGAACAGGGAAAGAGGGACAGGGAGAGAGGGAGGGATAGAGGGAGGAGAGGAAGCAGGGAGAAAAGAGAGAAAGAACACACCATCTACACTTCTGTCAAATGACACCGGGGATCCTTACACAACCAGGAGAAAATAACACAGGGAGGCTCTTTCTCAGCTGGAACTGGAACTGCAGACGGGGCCAAACACCACCAGGCTGGCCACACGTGTCCAGCCGCCGCTCCAGCCCCGTCAGCCGTGAGTCCGGTCACCAGGGCTCTGAGTGTCTGCTCCAGGGAGCTGGGGTTCACCCCCTCACACGGGAGGCTGGGCCAAGAGAGCAGGGCCCCGGGCTGGACACATAGGGGGAAACGCATCCCCACAGGACAGCTTGGGTAAGCAGATTCAGCTGCCAGATTCTAGAGGCCCGGGACCACCCTGTGGCCCGTGAAACCCAGGAGCCACGAGGGTCTTGCATCGTGATTCCTGTCCATTGGACTGTAAAGTTTATGTAGGGAATCTTGGAAACAGTGGTAACAAGGCTGAATTGGAACGAGCTTTAGGCTATTATGGACCACTCTGAAGTGTGTGGGGTGCTAAAAACCCTCCCGGCTTCGCTCTCGTTGAATGTGAAGATCCCCGAGATGCAGCCGATGCTGTCCGAGAACTAGATGGGAGAACACTAGGTGGCTGCCGAGTAAGAGTGGACCTGTCGAATGGGAAAAGAGAAGTCGAAATCATTACTGCCTCATTCTTGGGGTCGTCGCCCTCGAGATGATTATGGGAGGAGGAGTCGTCCACCTCCCACACATCTCCAAGATGGAGAGCCTTCTCCGTCAGCCAGAGCAGGTCCCTTTCTAGATATAGGAGAAGAGAGAGATCCCTGTCCCAAGAGAGAAATCACAAGCCGTCCCGATCTTTCTCTAGGTCTTCTAGCCGATCTAGGTCAGATGAAAGGAAATAGAAGACCACTTTGCAAGAGGAGTGGTGTACAGGCAATAACTTCATTTGGCAGGAGTATGTACAGAAAATTCAAGTTTTGTTTGAGACTTCCGAAGCTTGGTGCACTTTTTAAATGTTTTAGTTGTTCACATTTGTTTGTCTCTTGGGACAGTGACACATAAAGGTGTCATTCTCTATGGTTTGAAATGGGTCCTGGGAGGCATGTAATATGAAGAATTGTTACCTTACAATGTTCCCTTAAGCAAAATTGAATTTGCTTTGAATTTTTGGTCTTGCCTAGACTGATAATAAAACTCTAACTCCTGCCCACCTAAAGTGTGATGTTTACTATTATGGAAACAACACTGGCAAACGTTGAAAAGACTTTCTGTAGCTGGGATATGGTATGCAGCTGTAGTTAAGCAAGCAGTCTTTAAAAGGTGCTGTGAACCCAAGCCAGCAGGTAAAAATGAAAGCCGCACCCTTACCCTAGATTAGAGGTTTAAAAATTCCACTAGTCTTCACACCAGACAAGAGGTTGTCCAGGGAGTTTAAAATCTAAGAAGTTTCAAGGAAGTTAGTTTACCTTTGAGTTAGGTCATACGTCCCCTCTGTGATTGCTGTACATGAATACATAGCTCTGTGTAATATTTTTTGGAAATTTGAGATTATCAAGATACCAATGTCCTGCCAGATTTAGAGTATATTGTAGAGCTGAACTTTGAGTTACTGTGCAATTTTTTTTTTCATGCTGTCATTTGTAATATGTTTTGTGAGAATCCTTGGGATTAACGTTTTGGTTGCAAAAGAAAAAAAGAAAAGAAAAGAATCCGCCTGCCAATGCAGGGGACACAGGTTCAAGCCCTGGTCCGGGAAGATCCCAGGTGCCGCAGATCAACTAAGCCCGTGGGCCACAACTACTGAGCCTGCACTCTAGATCCTGGGAGCCAGAACTACTGAGCCCCCGTGCCACAACTACAGAAGCCCACACGCAACGAAGACCCAACGCAGCAAGAAAAAAAAGACGATACTGGCCAGGTGATCAAGGGTAAAATCGTTTGTCATAAGTCCCGTTGATGGTGTGTATCCTTGATGTGACCTGAGGAGAATGGCATTTTTATCTCTGTCTGGGTCTTCCTCCCCAAACCCCATAACTCCAGACCAACCATAAGAAAACATCAGAAAACAAACAGACAAACAAATTGAGGGACAAAACACCTGACCAGTCCTCCTCAAAACTTTCAAGGTATCAAAACCCAGCGACGTCTGAGAAATGTCACAGCCCAGAGGAGACTGGGACAGAAAAAGGATGTTAGGGGAACACTAGGGAAATTCTAATAAAGTGTGGACTTTAGTTAATAACAATGTATCCATCTGGGTTCCTTAGTTGGATAAACATGTCACACTAAGGTACTAATGAGTTGGAAATAGGGGTACTGGGTCAGGGTCCACGGCACTCTGTACACTCTGTACAGATCTTTGCAACTTTTTTGTAACTCTAAGCTCTTGTAAAATTAAGCGAGTACTGAACAGAGCTAAGAATGTTATTTCCCTGATTTGAACATGCCTGAGTTTCTTTTCATGGTCACATTTTTGCTATTTGGATGTGTCTTGGAATCAGTAGCAAAGGAGAGTTGCCAGCCCCTGGGAAGATGTGGGTGGTTCGCAGGTGGCTTGCTCTGGAGCTGAAGACCACGGTGGGAAGTCTGCAGCCTCGGGCTGCACTTAGAAACATGGGAGGGGATGGGCCAGCTCAGTTAGGGATGGAACCTATAAATAAAACTTTTTTTTCTTTTCCGTTATGGCTTATCACAGGATACTGAATATAGTTCCCTGTGCTAGACAGTAGGACGTTGTAGTTTATCCATCCTATATTTAATAGTTTGCATCTGCTAACCCCAAACTCCCAATCCAACCCTCCCTCACTGTTTCTCCCCCTTGGCAACCACAAGTCTGTTCTCTATGTCTGTGAGTCTGTTTTTGTTTTGTAGACGCGTTCATTTGTGTCGTATTTTAGATTTCACATATAAGTGAGATCATATGATATTTGTCTTTCTCTTCTGACTTACTTCACTTAGTATGATAATCTCTAGGTCCATCCACGTTGCTGCAAATAGCATTATTTCATTCTTTTTATGGCTGAATAAGATTCCATTGTATATATGTACCACATCTTCTTTATCCATTCATCCATCAGTGGACATTTAGGTAGCTTCCATGTCTTGGCTACTGTAAATAGTGCTGCAATGAACGTTGGGGTGCATGTATCTTTCTTTCTTTCTTCTTTCCTTCTTCCTTTCTTCCTTTCTTTCTCTCTCTCTCTTTCTCTTTCTTTCTTTCTTTCTCTCTCTTTCTCTCTTTCTTTCTTTCTTTTTTCTTTCTTCTTTTATTGTCACACGGCATGTGAGATCTTAGTTCCCTGACCAGAGATGGAACCCACGCCCCCTGCACTGGAAGCATGGATTCTTAACCACTGGACCACCAGGGAAATGCCAGGGGTGTATGTATAGTTTTGAATTAGAGTTTTCTCCAGATCTATGCCCGGGAGTGGAATTGTGGGACCCTATGGCAGCTGTATCTGTTCCTGCACGCCTCACATCAACCACCTGCACTCCAATCCTTGCTCTCAACGTCATCTTCGGGGAACCCAACCTGCGACAGGGACCTTGACAAGAAGAAATGGCTCAGGGAAAAGCTACCTGCACGGGGAGGAGATAGAGACCATCGCCCCTGGGGTGCGGAGGGGAGAGTGGGTGCAGAGGTTTGTCATTTCACCCCCGATACTCATCTCAGCCCTCGTGGCTGCCCCACTCTAGGTCACCTCGGGATACAGAGGTGAGCCGGTTAGAGTCCCTGCCTGTGCAGGAATCGGGGCACCAGCGGGTCTGAATAATACTAGTGCAGGGTCTCCCCCGTGGCACTGGGGTTATTCGGGGCGGGTCATCCTCTGCTGAGGGCCCCTCCTGGGCACTGTGTGGGGTTTAGCAGCATCCCTGGCCTCACCCATTTGATTCCAGGGGCCCTCCCTCCCAGTTGTGACAACCACAGATTTTCCCCACACATCACAGAAGAACTGGGTGAGGCGGGGGCAGGATGGCTCTGGGCGAGGACAGCTGTGTTGAAGCAACCAGCCTGGCCCAGGGCAAGGTCTGCCCCAATCCCGTCAGCGCCTGCATTTAGAACTGCCCCTTTCCTCTCCCACCTCCCCTGCCCTGCAGTGGTCTCCGAGACATCATCCCCATGTAATAAATCACACCTTCTCAGTTTACTGTTTGCTGCCCTCGCTAGAACGTGAGCTCTTTGAGGACAGGGATGCTGTTATGTCCCCAGCACCTAGAAGAGTGTCTGCTGTGTAGTAGATGCTTCATAAATACTTGCTGAATAAAGGAGTTGAATAAAGGGATGAGTGGATGAATGAATGAAGGTTACAATGGAAGGAGGGGGGAGATTCCCTTTCTGGCTCTCGGGGGTTGGGAGATCAAGTGAAAGATCTGTCCTAAATAGGCTGACCAGCCTTCTGGGGTTCCCCGGGACTGAGAGTTTCCCCAGAGTTCCAGCGCTCAAACCTGAGCGGTCCTGGGCAAACTGGGGGCGGGTGTTGGTCACCCTATCTAAACACAGTAACAATTCCAGCTGCAATAGCAATGGCCAATGACCTCTACGGTCTTATTGACCATGCACAGTTCTCTACCTGGCGGGGAAGGGTGGGCCGGGATTGGAATTCTGGTGATCCAGGGCGGGTGAGGGCACACCCCGGGCTTGTGGAGGGGAGTCCAGGAAGGTTCTGGAGGAAGTGACAGTGACACAGGAGGGAGGGAGGAGTCTAAGGAAGAACATCCCACATGACAACCTGTGCCAATGGCCCTGGGCCCAAGGTCACACCTGACCAGGGCTTGCTTTTTTTTTTTCTAATTTACTTTTCCCCACATGGATATGCAATTGTCCTAATGCCATTTATTGAAAACTCCTTAATTTCCCCACTTTCTATCATATCAAGTTCTCATATATCTGTTTCTGGACCTTTTTTCTATACCATAGAGCTATGCGTCCCATCCTTGCACCACTAGGGCTGTTTCATCACTATAACTTTATTTATTCATTTTGTTTTGGCCGTGCTGTGTGGCATGTGGGATCTTATGTCCCTGACCAGGGATCGAACCCGCGTCCCCTGCAGTGGAAGCTCGGAGTCTTAATCACTGGACCTCCAGGGAAGTCCCCAGGGCTTGCTTTGACATCCATGGAATGGTGGCAGGTGGGCACGGGGAGCAGCTGTCTGTGAGCCATCCTGTGTAGAAATGCAGGGTGGAGGGGAGGACAGATGGAGCTGGAGGGGAAGAAGCGGAGGAGGGAGGGAGGAAGGGAGGGAGGCCGGGGGAGAGACAGACAGAGAGTTTCCGGAGACAATAGCTCTGGCCGTGTCCTAGGGCATGAAAGCTGAAAATAGCTCCTAGTGCCGGGAGCCTTGGAGCCAGAGGCTGGGAGCCAGGGTGACTGGCTCTCCTCCCTGGTGTGCGTGTGTTGCGGGGGGGTGGGTGGCTCTGGGCTTCTCAGGCTGGGAATGGGGTGCACAGAGCAGGAACGGAGCAGGGACCCTTCTCTCTGGAACCTCGTGGGCCATCCTCAGCTCACAAAGCTGAGCCACTCCTTGCCCTACGAGTGGGGGGCTTATCCTCCCTGTCCCCTGGATCATACCCCCTCACACACAACTTCCCCGTGTGTGTTCCCAGGAACCAAGAGAATCTGTTTTTAAAAGATTTGGGGGAGGGGGGTAACCATACAAACAAGAGCAGAATGGATACTTTTTCAGGATATGAATGGCTCTGTGTAAGCCCACCCCCAGGGTAACCACAGTCCTGACCTCTAACACTCTTGACGAGTCAGCCTTGGTCTGGGCTTGCGGACCCACGGAAGCTTCCTCATTCCCTCCTTCAGATCCCGACTCTCCCTCAGCGTCTTTGTGAGAAGCACCCGGGGAAGTGGGACTGCTAGGCTGTACTGCTGCTAGAACTCCACCTGGGCTCCACCAGGCTCCAGTCCCCGCCCTGTCCACCTAACTGACCCTGAGGCACCTCAACTGGTAGGAGCAGCATCACCTTCCCTCCTGGGACTCGTGATACTTAAGGGAGACACCGAAAGACAAGCCTTTGGCTCCCTGGCTGGCAAAGAGCAGGTACTCAATTGTCATAAGTGTCCGTATCAGTGAGGGTTCTCCAGACAAACAGAATCCATATGGGGTGTGTGTGTATATACACACACACGTACATATGTACAAGCATACAAAAATATACAGCTGTGTACATATGCAGTATGCGTACACACATATACACATATAGTATATACAATACACACATACATATATACACACATATAAAATGCAGTTCGTATATATACAGTATGTATACACACATATACACACAATATAGACAATACACACATACATATACACTATACATACACACATAAAATGCATAGTTTGTATGTATACAGTATGTACACATACGTTTAACATATGCAATATACACACCTAGGTACATATATAGCATACGTATATACACACATACAAAGATATTTAGGTGTGCATATAGACAGTATACATACATACACATATAATATATGCAATACATACACGTACATACATATAGACACACATATACACCTACATATAAAAGCATATAGCATAAAAATATATATGTACTGTATATAGAAATTCATCGTATATATACATACATATATCATATATATAAGATATATACACATACATATATACAATGTGTACACACACACCCCTATATGTAAATATGCGCATGTACATACACATATAAATTCATACGCAAGTGTGTATATAATAGTATATTCAATATACTTATAATACCTAGAAACATATTGGGGGGGAGGTGTCACGGTACATCAAGGGGGGGAGTCGAACCCGCCACCCCAGGCCCCGAGGGGTCTCCCCCGGTCTCCACTTCGGGCCGGTGGGTGTGGCCGGGGGCAGCTGAAGACGTGCGTGCGTGCTTGCGTGCGTACGTGCGTGCGTTCGTACGTGCGTACGTGCGTGCGTGGGGGCGGGTCCACGGGGCGGGAGGCGCTCGCCGCGAGTGAGTGGTTCAGCCGGGCCCCGGCTCATTGTGCTTGCCTCACGCCGGCCCCAGTTGGCAGCAGCGCTGGAGGCCCCGGGCCTGTGACCACAAAGAGGGAGCCGGGGGCCGGACGGGAGCAGGCCGGCGGCGGCGGCGGCGGCGCCGGCTGAGGCCCAGGCCAGGCTCCCTCCCCTCAGCCTCCCGCCCACCCGCCCGCCCGCCCGCCTGTCCCGCCCCCGCCGGCGGCGCCCCGCCCCTCCCCCAACCGCCAGACTAGCCTGGTGCGGGGGCTGCGCGCGAAAACGTGGGGGAGAAGCTGAGGCTGGAGTCGCCCGTGGTGGCCGAGCCTGCCGTCTACCCATGGCTGCTGCTGGTCTACGTGAGTGCCGCCCGTCCCCTCTTCCCGGACCTCCACCTCTCTTCCCCCACGGCACGCGCTGAGCCCACCGAGTAACGGAGCAACTCGAGTCGCCAGACCCTCTTTGGAGCCCCCCTTCCCACCCTGCCTGGTTCTCCGCGGCCGTTTCCAGCCCCCGCGCGCAGGGTGGGCAGAGGGGAGCCGGGGCCGGCCGGGGTCACAGACTCGGCAGCGGGGACCCCGCGCTTCCGAGGGGCGCCCGAGCCGGTCTGCCGTTGGCCCTGTAGGGCTGGGGACCCAGGTCCGCCCCCCCCCCTCGGCCTGGACTGCCGGCGGGCTTGCCCTTCCATACTTTATGATCTGACACGTCGGGTTTCTTTTTCCTGGCCAGCTTTACCATTACCTGACCAGCTTTCCCAGCATCCCCTGATAATGTGTTAGATATTCAAGTTTTAGGGCCCGGTCCCAGCCCTATGGAATCAGCAACTCTGGTGGGGCTCAGTGATCTCTGTTACAACAGGCCCTCCAGATGATTTTTATTCACCTTAAAGTTTGAAAATATCTGCATTGTCAGCTGGCCGAAGCGTCCACCAGCAGGTGAAGGGGAGTGGCGCCTGGAAAAGATAGGGACCAGCCAAGGTAAGTACAGTAGCATTTGCCATGGTAGTAATGGAGAATGCCTTTTCTCCACTGGTTGGCACAGACTAGTATCTGGGAGCAGTGGCAGGGTTATTTAGGATGCTTTACATTGCAGTGTAGAGTGACCGCTGTCCTGGTTTGCCAGGGACTTCCCCTGTGTGAGCACTTAAAATCTCATCCTGGCAAACCCCTTAGCCTTGGGTTTGATAAACTTAGGGAATAATATGAAATTTAGGGGAAACATGATCTAGGTTTTGGGCAAGTCACAAGTGCTAATTAAAGCTAAGCAAGTATGGACAACATCTAGCCTTCTTTACCCCTTTGCGGGGAGGTAAATCTTGATTGGGTGAGAGGACTTATTGTTAAGAGATCTTTGTAGAAACATCCCCTTCTGCTTAGTCCGCTGGTTCTCCGTTCTGGCTAGACATTGGCATCGTCTGAGGAGAGTTAAAAGGATTGTATTGGTCTAGCATGACCAACCGTCGGTGTGAGGGTTTTTAAAAAGTGCTTCAGAGGATTCTAATGTGCAGCCAAATTTAGGTGCCACTGCTTAAGCTTTTGAACCGCTGCTACGTATTTTCACCTCATCTTGCTGTGAGAATATCCAACTGTAGTTGAGGTTTGTTGTTTTTCTTTTCCTTTTTTTAACTGTCTTATTATAAGATTTACTGTCTTAAATAAGATTGAATGGACAGAAAATCCTGCTAGTCCATCTGGTATAGCTGGATACCCAGAGTAATATCGTTAAGATATGTACCATTTAAGTATTGTGACTGGCCTTTTAAAAATTAACATATGCATTAAATTAGTATTGATAGTATAGATCTCTTTCGAAGTTGTCATGTTGGGGAGCTATACCTCTAATCTGCTGCCATTGCTAAATATCTGGACACCTCTTACTAGGAATTGCTTTTAAAAATCTTTAGGGATTAAAACCAAGATTGCTGTATTATTTGTACTGGGACCACAAAAACCTCACAGAGTTCCCCCGCTGTACCTTCTACCCCCATCTCTAACCCTTGGCAACTTCTAATCTGTTCTCCATCTCCACAGTTTTGTTATTTTAAGAATAATATGTAAACATAATCATGAATTACTTAATCTTCGGAGATTGGCTTTTAAAAACTTTTCCCTCGGCATCATTCCCTTGAAGTTCATTTCAATTTTTGCATATATTAATAATTTGTTCCTTGTTGTTGCTCGGTAGTATTCTATCATAAGATTTTATCACAATTTGTTTCAACATTCACCCATTGAAAGACATTTGGGGAGTTGCCAGTTTGTGGCTATTAGAAATAAAACTGCTATGAACATTTATGTGTAAGTTTCTGTGGGAACTTCATTAAGTTTTTGTTTCTTTTGGATAAATGCTCAAGAGTACAATTACTGCATTGTAGGGTGAATCTACTTTTAGGATTAAAAGAGACTGTCAAGCTGTTTCTCAGAGTGGCTAAACCATTTTATTTTCCCACCAGTGATGTGATATAATTTTTCTACATACTCGCTAGCATTTGATGTTGTCACTATACTTTAATTTTAGTTATTCTCTGATATCTCATTATGGTCTTAATTTGCATTTCCCTGATGGCTAACGATGTTGAACATCTTTTCATGTGCTTCTTTGCCATGTGTATATTCTCTTCCATGAAATGTCTGTTCCTGTCTTCTGCCTATTCTCTAGTTGGATTTTTTTAAGTTGTTTGGAGAGTTCTTTGTATATTATAGATACAAGTCATTTGTCTCCTATGGGATTTTCAAATATGTTTTCCCACTGTGTAATTTGAGTTTTCATCCACTTAAAAGGATCTTCTATGAAGCATTTTTAACTCATTTTGATGAGATCCAATTGATCAGTTTTTGCTTTTATTGATCATACTTTCGGTGTCAAGTCTAAGAATTATTCACCTAGTTCTAGATGCCAAAGATTTTCTCCTATTTTTTTTCTCTAAAAATGTCCTGCTTTTACATTTAAGATTATGATCCACTTTGATTTAATTTTTGTGTAAGATGTGTAAGGTTTAGGTTAAGGTTCATTGTTTGTTTGTTTGTTTTTGTCGAGGGATGTCCAACTGTTTCAGTACCATTTTTTGAAAAGTCTTTTCTTCCTTGATAGCTTTTGCACTGCTGTCAAAACCAAGTTAAATGTATTTGTGTCAGTCTATTTCTGGGTTCTCTGTTCCATTCCATTGATCTATGTATCTACCCTCCATCATTACTGCGAAATCTTGAAATTGGGTAGATTAATTCCTCCCATTTTAATCTTCCTTTACAAATTGTTTTAGCTATTCTTCAGCCTCTTCCTACCATATAAATCTTAGAATAAGCTTGTCTACATCCACAAAAACCTTGAGGGCATTTTAAGAGTAATTGTGTTAAGCCTCTTAACTTGGGGAGAATTGACAGCTTTATTATGTTGTGTTTTCTAATCCATGAACAAGGTATGTCTCCCTATTTGTTTGGGACTTTTAAAATTTTCTTCATCAGCATTTTGTAATTTTCAGTATAGAGGTCCTATAAATGTCTTATTGGGCTTCTATTTAAGTATTTATTTAGGTCAGTTGTAAATGGCATCACATATTTTTATTTAAGCTTCTACACATTTGTTATTAATATATAATTTGATAAAATTGTGTGGATCTTGTACTCTAAAACATTTACAAACTAATATTATTTCTCAAGCTTTATGTGGATTCCTTGGTATTTTCTCCATTTAGATTATCATCTCATCTTCAGATACAGACAGTTTTAGTTTTCCTTTTTCAATATAATAGGATATATTACTATTCAACATTCAGGAGGATATATTCCTTCCTATTCAACATAGTAGGAATAGTTCTTTCATCTTTTAAATAAACTTTTTAAGAATTTAACTTTTAAATGTATCTATTTATTTATTTTTGCTTTATTTTCTTACTAGAACCTCCAGTAATATATTTAATAAAAGTGGTGAGAGCAGATATCGGTGCCTTGTTTCTGATCTTACAGAGAAAGCGTTCAGTCTTTCACAGTTAAATATAATGTCGGTATAGGTTGTTTGTAGATCATCTTTATGAGTTTCTGTATGTTCCTTTTCTATTCCTAGTTTGCTTGGAGTTTCTTTTCTTCTTTTTTTTTAAATCATGAATGGGATTGGATTTTGTCAAATGCTTTCTCTGCATTAATGATTAGGATCACATGACTTTTCCCCCTTAATCTATTGGATATGGTAGATTACATTGTTTGATTTTCAAATATTTAACCAACTTTGCATAACTGGAATAAATACCACTTGGTCATGGTATATTATTCTTTTTATATATTTCTGGAGTTAATTTGCTAATATTTGGCTGAAGATTTTTACAGCCAATTTCATAAAAAATACTGGCCTGTAGTTTTCTTCTTTCTATACTATCCCAGTCTGGTTTTGGTATCAAGGTAATACTGGCTTCATAAAATTAATTAGGAACTGTTCCCTCTACTTCTGTTTCTTATCAAGTCATGTAAAATTGGTGTTAATTCTTTAAGTCTTGGGTAAAAGTGAAACATCTAAGCCTGAATATTTCTTTTGGGAGTTTTTAAATGAAAAATCAGTGTTTCTCATGGTTACAGGAAAATTGAGATTGTCTCTTTCATCTTGGCTGAGTTTTGGTAGTTTTGGGTGTAGACGCATTGGTCCATTTCATCCACATTTTTGAATTTATAGTGTAGACTTGTTCATAATAACTTGTCCCTTATTAACCTGCAGGATATGTCATGGTATCCCTGGTTGCATTTCTGATATCTGTGATTTGTGCCATCTCTCTTTTTATCTTGATCAGTCTTGCTACATCTTTCTTGATGAGATTGTTTATTTTGAAGAACCAGCCTTTTGTTTCATTGATTTCCTCCCCCCCCCATTTTCCTGTTTTCAGTTTCATGGATTTTTGTTTCATCTTTATTATTTCCTTCTTTCTGCTTGTTTAGTGTTTTTTCCTCTTCCGTTTTTACTATTTTAATATAGAAAATTAGACTATTTCTTTGAAATATTTTCTTTCCCAATTTAGTGCTATAAACTTCCCTTTCAGCATTGCTTTCACTTCATTCCACAAACGTTGATCTGTTATATCTCCATTTTCTTTTATTCTATGCATTTAAAAATTTTTCCTTGACTTTTTACCCATGAGTTATTTGGAATTGTGATGTTTAGTTTTCATGTGATTGAAGATTTTCCTGTTGTCTTTCTGTTATTGATTCCTAGTCTGGTTCCATTATGGCTAGAGAACATACTCTCTAAGATTTTAATTCTTTTAAATCTGCTAATGTTTTTTTATCACCCAGTGTATGGTATATGAGTGAATGTTCCATGGACACTTGAATGTGTATTCTGTTTTTATTGAGTGTGTTCTTTTTTTTTTTTTTTTTGAGTGTGTTCTTTAAATGTCAGTTATATCCTGTTGATTGATGATGTTTTCAGTTCTTCCATACCCTTGCTGATTTTTGTCTCTGGGAGTTCTATAAATTGCTGTGTTGAAGTCTCAAATAATAATTGTGGATTTGAAATTCTCTCCTTTTACCTTTTTCAGTGTTTGCTTCATGTGTTTTGAAGTTCTGTTGTTTGGTGCACACACATTTAGTATCACTAGGTCATCTAGGTGGATTATTCCTGTTATCTTTATGTAATGACCCTCTTTGCCCCTAATAATTTCCTTTGCTCTGAAATCTACTTTATCTGATATTAATATAGCCATTCCTGCTTTTTCTGATGAATGTTCACATGATATACCTTTTTCATCCTTTTACTTTGAACTACCTATATCATGATGTTTAAAGTAAGCTTCTTATAGACAGTATAGAGTTGGATCATGCTTGTGATTTTTTCATCTACTCTTCCAATCTCTGTCTTTGACTTGGTTATTTAGATCATTTACAGTTAATGTAATTATTGCTATGTTAAAGATTAGGTCTACCATTTTATTTTTTGTTTTGTCTTTTACCTTAGTTTCTCAATCCTGTGTTTCTCTTATTTTGCCTTCTTGTGGGTTACTTAAACATTTTTTGGTAAGTCCATTTTAATCTAATTTATTTATAATCATTTGTGTATACTGTTTGTATAGTTTTCTTAGTGGTTGCTTTTGGCCTTACACTATACATATGTAACTTATCATAGCCTACTGGAATCTGTCTTTTATTACTTCAAGTGAAGTTTCAAAATTTTACTTCCATTTAGGTCTCTTAATAGTCCCCAGTTTTAAAGTATGATTTTCTGTAGTATTTCCTTTATATACATTGAGAACCACATCAGACGGTGTCATAATTTTTGTTTGACCATCATAGGGAATTTAAGAAACTCATGAGACTAATGATAGTCTCTTATATTTATCCCACTTGTTTTCACCCATTCCATTGTTCGCCTTTTCTTTCTGAAGTTGCCAGTCTTCTGTTATTGTTTTTTATGTTTTCATAACAGTAGGTGATATCTGGGCTTTCCAGTGCCATTGGATATGAGTTTCAGGAAACACTGAGCCTGGCTCACTTAATGCTACTGAGTTGGAGGGTTTGTATACGTTGGGCCTGTTGGCACAGCAGATGCTAGCAGATTAGACTAATGCTGATGGGACTAGTGCCACAGGAGGATGCATTCCCATTCAGGCTATGCTGCTGCTACAGTAGATCAAATCCCCCTCTACCCCAAGTGTGGGGCAGTGACCTGCTGCTGTCACTGCTTCTTTATTAGGCTGCTTTCGCCTCAGGTGTGTGGTGGGATCCCTTGGAAGCTGCTGCTGCTGTGAATCACAGGGTTAAATTCATTTTAGAAATACTTAAATATAAATATATAGCCTGGCTCTTGTAGGACCTCTGTATTTGTTTTTTATTGCTTTCATACGAATTACCGCAAATTGAGTGACTCAAAACATCGTAAATTTATTACCTTACAAGTCTGACATTGGTCTCAGTTGAGTAAAGTAAAAGTGTTGGCAGGATCGACAGATGAATGGATAAAGCTGTGGCACATATATACAATGGACTATTACTCAGCCATAAAAAGAAATGAAATTGAGTTATTTGTAGTGAGGTGGATTGACCTAGAGACTGTCATACAGAGTGAAGTAAGTCAGAAAGAGAAAAACAAATACCGTATGCTAACACATATATATGGAATCTAAAAAAAAAGAAAAAAATGGTTATGAAGAACCTAGGGGCAGGACAGGAATAAAGACTCAGCCATAGAGAATGGACTTGAGGACACAGGGAGGGGGAAGGGTAATCTGGGATGAAGTCAGAGAGTGGCATGGACATATATACACTACCAAATGTAAACTAGATAGCTATTGGGAAGCAGCCACAAAGCACAGGGAGTGGAATCCTGCAGTGTTTGCTGATGGTCATTTGACTGGTGTGAGCTGAAACCTTTTTGACGTTGAATTTGCATGTGGCTAATAATTCCTTATACTGAGCTTTAGGCATGTCCTTTTTTTTCTTTTCCCTTTTTTTTTAAAGAGTGACTACAACTTCCCTCTTCATATTGACGTCTTGAATAATTTGTCATGTGTTGAATTTCCTTGCCTATTCCCTACCCCAGGGCATTTTTTGAGGGCAGGCGTCATTTACAGCCCAGCAGTCCTTGTGACTATTAAGCTACCATTAGCACTGGGTTTAAAGCTGCTGTTGTGGGAAAGAGCCACAAGGTGGCAGCATTATTTCGTTCTCAACTCTTGTTACTAGGGCAACAGAGTCTTCCTGGAGGTAGCGTTCCAAGGTTGTAAATTAGAGTGGAATGTGCTGGGACAAGCCCCCAGAAGTTTATGTCTCCTTACTTATGTTTGTTTTTTAAATTTAATTTCTATTTCTTATCGGAGTAAATTTGATTAGAGTGTTGTGGTTGTTTGGCTGTACAGAATCTGCTCAATGATTCATGCATATGTCTGTTCATCTTCGGATCCTGTTACCATGTATGTTATTACAGAATGTTGAGTAGACCTCCCTTGGTATTTGGTAGGTGTTTTGTCATTATATATTTTCTATGTATTCGTGATTATATAATTCATATAGTTTATATGTTATATGTTTATATACATTTAACATACATTAATCTATGTATGTTAGCCCCTTAGTCCTAAATTATCCATCCTCCCACCTTTCATTTTGGTTAACCATTAGTTTGTTTTATAAGTCTGTGAGTGTCTTTTTCTGTGGAAATATGTTCATTGGTAGCAATCTTAGGATAACATGTATAAATGATATCATAGGATATTTGTCATTCCCTTTTGACTGACTTAACCTAATATGATTATTTCTAGGCTCATCTGTAGTCCTGTAAACGGCACTGTTCATTTTTTTCCCGAGGCTACTATTCCATTCGGTACGTATACCACTTCTTCTTTGTCCATTTATCTGTTGATGGGCATTTTGTTTGCTTCCATGTCTTGCCTATTGTAAATACTGCTGCAATACACGATTTTCCATCCCGTGTCTTTTGGATTCTGGCTTTCACAGGTGACAGGCCCAATAGTGGGCCTTCCAGATCATATGGTGACTCACTTTTTACCTTTAAACACACTGCCATTCTGTTCCTATTATTGGCTGTTACCACTTTACATCCCACTTAGACCGAGAGGTTATGCTGTTCTCCACAACTTCTTCAACATCTATTGTTTGTTGACTTTTTGCTGATGGTCATTCTGACTGGTGTGAGGTGATACCTTTGTGTAGATTGGGTTTCCATGCGTCTGACAATTCCTGATGTTTTGCGTTTATCAATGTCCTTTTCATTTTTTTTTAAGATTGAGCTAAACTTACAACTTCTAATTGCCTTCTTGAAAAATTTGCCGCGTTTGGATTTTTTGGCCATTCCCTGCCCCAGGATATTTTTTGACGGCATGAGTCATTTACAGCCCTGCAGTCCTTGTGACTATTAGTGACCATTAGCAGTAGATTTGAGCTGCTGTTTGAGGAAACGGCCTTAGGGTGGGAAGACTTCTACGTTGCCAACTCTGCTTGCTAGGGAAACAGAACCTTGCTGCAAGTTGTGCTTTTAGGTTGCAGATTAGAGTGGAATGTGCCAGGACAAACCCCCATAAGTTTTAGCCTCCTTAATTCTTGTCTGTGTCTTTAAGTTGTAGTTTTTATCAGAGCAAACTTGATTGAAAAATGTCTTTTTTTCTAGGTGTACAGAATCTTGTTCATTTACACATATACATATATCTATTGATCTTTGGGTTCTTTTCCATGTAGGTTATTACAGAGTGTTGAGTAGACCACTCTTGGTATTCCATAGGTCTTTGGGGATTATATATTTTATATGTATTAGTATATGTGTGTTAACCCCAATATCCTAATTTATCCATTCCTCACACCTTTTCTTTGGCTTAACCATAAGTTTGTCTTCTCAATCTGAGATTGCCTTTCTCTGTGGAAATATGTTCATTTTTATGAATTTTCAGATAACATAAGTGACATCAAAAGGCATTTGTCTTTCGCATTCTGATTTACTTCACGTTGTGTGATTATCTCTAGGCTCATGTGTGGTGCTGCATATGCCATTCTTTTATTTTTTTTCGTGACTTATATTCCATTCTGTCTATATACCACTTCTTCTTTGTCCATTCATCTGTTTATGGACCTTTTTTTTGCTTCCATATCTTGGCTATTTCAATATTGCTGCAGTGCACATTTGCCTGCCTCTGTCTTTCCGATTCTGGTGGCCTTAGGTTATAGGCCCAAAAGGTGCCCTGCCGCATCATATGGTAGCTGAATTTTTACCTTTTAAAGCAGCTCCATTCAGTTTGTGTTAGTGCTGTTACCACTTTACATCCCACCAGCAGCTAGAAGGTACACAGTTCTCTACAACCCCTTCAGCATTTATAGTTTGTAGACTTTTTGCTGATGGTCATTTGACTGGTGTGAGCTGAAACCTTTTTGGACGTTGGATTTGCATATGGCTAAGAATTCCTTATAGTGAACTTCAGGCATGTCCTTTTTTTTCTTTTCCTTTTTTTTTAAAGAGTAACTACACCTTCCCTCTTCATATTGAGTTCTTGAAAAATTTGTCATGTGTTGAATTTCCTTGCCTATGCCCTACCCCAGGGCATTTTTTGAGGGCAGGCGTCATTTACAGTTTTTTTTTTTAATTTAATTTATTTTATTTTTTATTTTATTTTATTTTTGGCTGTGTTGGGTCTTCATTGCTGCACACTGGCTTCCTCTAGTTGCGGTGAGCGGGGGCTACTCTTTGTTACAGTGCGCAGGCCTCTCATTGTGGTGGCTTCTCTTATTGTGGAGCACGGGCTCTAGGGTGCGCGGGCTTCAGTAGTTGTGGCACGCGGGCTCAGTAGTTGTGGCTCGCGGGCTCTAGAGCGCAGTCTCAGTAGTTGTGGCGCACGGGCTTAGTTGGTCCGCGGCATGTGGGATCTTCCGGGACCAGGGCTCGAACCCGTGTCCCCTGCGTTGGCAGGCGGATTCGTAACCACTGCGCCACCAGGGAAGGCCAAGAAGGTGTTTTTTAACGTGTAATTTGAGCAAGTGGTTCCGTGTTATTAACATGCCCGGGGCGGGGTGGGGGGGTCGGTGTGACAGGGCTGCCCTCCTCTGCAGGTCTAGTTCCAGTCTCCGAAAGGCATTGAGGATTCTGTTTGAGGATTCTGTCTTCCTTTGTGTTTTCTGCTCCCCACGCTCCCTCCTGTAACCCCTTTCTGCCATCCCCACTCCCCCCACCCCCCCAGTCACACGTTGCAAACCCCAGACCCGTTTTTTCCGTTGTGATTAAACGGTCACCTGAAGCCGCCTCCAGGAGCCTCTGATCTGAACCCCCTAGTGGCATTAACGTGGCCCTCGCGCTATTAACTTCAGCCTCACAGACTTTCCCCGCTGAGAACAGCTTTGCTGGGCACTGAGGGTCTGTGACTTTTATCTCAGTTAGGCCATTAAAAAACTGAAACATGGTTTAGATAAATAAATAACTCCTCCTTCCCTTCCTCCTGACTCTGAGCTTGGAGCTGGTGAGCTGTCTGGGGAGAAGGTCACGGGATCGGGGCTGGGGGATGGGGAGAGAGGACAAGGTAACCGTGCCTGACACGGATCTGTAACTACACGTGGACAGAGCTCTATACTGAACGTGTCTGGTCCCTCCTTTGCTCCGAGGCGTTCCCGTTTTCTGGTTGGTGTGAGGGGTGGGGCAGAGTGGAAGGTGGACCAAGGTTGCAGTAGCTTTGTCTGACTCTAGGTCTGTGACATCCCCCTTCAAGCACATCCCTCTTCCCCACTGTCTCCCCATCTCTTCCCTCCGCCCCTTTCCGTGACTGTCTCCGTGTGTTTCCACCTTGTTGCTTTTCTGTGGTCCCTCTGTTTCTCTTTCACCCTCTACCTGTCTCCGCCTTTTGTCTCCTTCCGAACCTTCCAGCATCCCCTGTGCTGCGGTTGGCGCATGGTTTGGGGGATCGCCCTCCAACGCAGGCTGCAGGCGACTTGTCAGACTGCTTTGTGAAACCAAAAAATGTAGAAATCTTTCATTTCCTTGGCCTCTGAGGCTTCGCTGGGGTGGCGGGCAATTGGCAGGCCTGTCGGCTACACCCCACACTGGTCGTTGTTTCATATTCTTAGCTATAAAAGTGGGGATACAAATGGTACCTGCTTCATAAGGCCGTAGTGAGGATCCAGCAGGAAGTGGATGCGAAGCCCTGAGCACAGTGATTGATTCTCAGCAGATGCTCAATGAATGAAATCTCTTAAATGAAATCGTTTATTATAAAAATGTTTAGTCCGGGGTAAAAGTGGACCAGAGCAATGAGCCCCCATGCATATACATCAGCCAGATTCGGTATGTTTCAACATTGTGTGTACCTGCTTTGTCCATCCCCTCTTCTTGTGGTTGCCGGAATATTTTAAAGCAATTAGCAAACCCCTCGTAGCATTTCAGCCCTATGTGCGTCTCTTAAAAATCTGAATGTTTTCTCATACAACCTTAAGACCTTTATGCCAACCAATGAAAATGATGATTCTTACTTTAATACTGAGTCCATATTCAGGTTTTTCTGATTAACTTTAAAATGTCCTTTTACTCTTGTGTTTTTTGAATCAGGATCCAAATATTGTTCTTGTATTGTAATTGGTAATAACATCCCATTAATCCAGAACAGCCCCCCACCCCACCCCCACCCCCACCCCCAGGTAATTGACGTATTGAAGAAACTGGGCCGGCTGTAGAGTGTTCCACATTCTGGATTTCTCTGTTTGCTTTTTCGTGGTGTCATTTAAATTGCACTTCTGCTTCCTAAATTTCCTATGAGCTGAAAGCCAGCTCCAACAGCTGGATTAGCGTGTTAGGTTCGGACTTTGTAGCAAGAGGCACATGACACGTAGGGGCCGCTCAGCCGTCCGTCACTTCTCTAAAGTGGGCTCAGGTGCGCTCAGCTCTCCGGCTCCTCACTCAGCTGTCATCTGCCATTCGTTTCATTTTCACTGACGATCTCTGCATAAATCGATTATTTTATTAGGAAGTTAGGAAGCGGTGAGTTTGCTAATCATGCCATTCCTTCCACGTTGACTGCTTTTTACTCATCCACTTGCGCTATATATTTGCCTGTAAAGACAGTCAGGTGCGGTTGGCAGATTTCTGCGACGTCTCCCGTGACTTTTAAAAGCCTCCAGGGGTTACTCCCAGGGGTAACCCGCTGAAAGAGATTTTGCAGATATAATTAAGGTTGTGTTCTGGGTGGGTTGAATTTGCTCACACCAGCCCTTTAAAAGCAGAGAATGTCCTCAGGCCGGCAGCAGAAGTCAGAGAGATTGAAGCAGGAGAAAGGTGGGACGCACCCTTGGCAACTTTGCAGGTGGAGGGGGCCCCATGAGAAGGATTGTGAGTGTGTCGAGGAGCTGAGGGTGACCCCTCCTCCTTGGCAGGCAGCAAGGGAACGGGGACCTCAGTCCTACAGCCCTCGGACCTGCATTCTGCCAACAGCATGAATGAGTTTGGGAGCAGATTCCTCCCTGGAGCCTCTAGATAAGAACCCAGGTTGCCAGCACCTTGATTCTGGCTTTGTGAGCCCCTAGGCAGAAAACCCAGCAGAGCCAGCCAGGACTTCTGACCTCCAGAACTGGGAGGTATTTATTAGCGGTGTTTTTAAGTCACTGAGTTTGTGGGTGTTTGTTACACAGCAATAGAAGACTAATAGAGCAGGATCAATGCTTAACTTCTTTGTTTTTAATTGCCGGTTTCCAGAATAAAAAAGGTTAAGTAAATGACAGCTGCCTTTATCTTCCTCATCCTAACATAGAAACCATACGTCTTAACGGACATCAATGAAGTGGATTCCTAATTTGCTGTCAGTAAAACTTACTCATTTAGAGATTGACAAGTGTCCTGGGTTTGGCTCATTGAAAGAATGGTTTTAAAGGGATACTGGTTATCAAATAGACAGTAAAATCAATTTGTCGGTTAAAATCAATTTGTATGGTTAAGATGTTTTGCTACCATTTTCTTCTGTGATATACTGAAATAATTTCATCATATGCAAGTGGGGCACATAACATTTGATAAATTCCATCTGTCTGTTGACAATCTACTCACTTCTCTGACTGCATACCCTCTCCTGTTAGAGAAGGATGTTTCCGATTATAAGGAGACTCCAAAATAGATGCTTAATTCATAAAGTATGCAAATGTTACTCTCATATATAAAGAACATCATGGTTAAAGTACTATGACGTCACATCATTATTGCCATGGAAGACATTTCATTTTCTCACACTGACTTCAGAGCTTAATCCAGAGTCTGAATATTGATCTTTTTGAATTCGTGTGAGAATTGGTGTCTTTGAAACATGGTTTTGGTCAAAACAAAATTTTGCAACTTTTACTCTTTGAAAAACAGCTTTATCGAGGCATGCTATTACATGTTATAAAATTCACTCACTATGAGTGTAAATTTGATGAGTTTTAGTAAACTCTGAGTTGTGCAGCCAGCACCACAGTCTAATTTTAAAACATTTCCATGTGTCAAAGAGACCCCCTGTGCCCACTTGTAGTCACTTCCTGCTCCCATCCCCAGGCAACCAATAATCTGCTTTCTGTCTCTATAGTAATTTTCCTTTTCTGAACATTTCATATGAGTGGAATCTTACAGGTTGTAGACTGTTTGTCTTTTGCACATGGCTTCTTTCATTTAACACCAGGTTTTGGAGGTTGATCCACGTTGTGTGTTCCGGTCTCTCGTTCCCTTTTGTTGCTGAATAATATTCCATTACGTGGATAGACCACATTTTGTTTATCCCTTCGCCAGTTGATGGACATTTGAATTATTCCCACTTTTGGTCTATTACAAACGATGCTGCTGTGTTCACATTCACGTACAAGTGTGGATGTATGTTTTCATTTCTCCTGGGTATGTAACTAGGAGTGGAATTGCTGGGCTGTATGGTGAATTCATGTTTAACTTTCTAAGGAATCACTAGTTGCTTTCTAAATTATACTACATTTACATTCTCACCATCATTTTATGAGAGTTCCAGGTTTGCCATAGCCTCATCAACACTTGCTGTTGTCTTTGATTCTAGCCTTCCTAGTGGGTGTGAAGTGGTGCTTCATTGGGGTCTTGATTTGCATTTCCCTAACAGTTAGTGATATTGGACATGTTTGTGGTGATTAGCCATTCTTATATCTTCTTTGGTGAAATATCTATTTAAATCTTATGCCCATTTAAAAAATTGATTGTCTTTATTTATGTTATTTATCATGTGTATAATTCACAAATACTTCCTCCCAGTCAGTGGCTTCTTTTTCATTTTCTTCATAGTGACTTTTGAAGTACAGAAGGTTTTAATTTTGAAGTCCAGTTTACAACTTTTTGGAATGAATTTTAGTGTCTTATCTAAGAACTTTTTGCCTAACTGAATTCCCCAAAGATTTTTTTCTCTTTTTCTTCTAGAAGTGTTTTAGCATTTTAGCTCTTAGGTCTTTGTTTGATTTTTGAGTTGTCATGTATAACGTGAGGTAAGGGTCTAAATTCATCTTTTTTTGCATGTGGCTATCTAGTTGTCTGAAAAATGTTTGTTTTTTTGTTTGAAGATAAAAACGTTTTCTTCCCCCGTTGGATTGTCTTGGCACCTTTGTTGAAAATTGATTGACCATAAACTTAAGGACTTATGTCTGGACTCTTAGTTTTGTTCTGTTGATGTATATGTCTGTCCTTATGCTGGTCCCACAGTGTCTTGATTACTGTAGCTTTATAGTAAGTTTTGAAATCAGGAAATAAAAATCTTCTCACTTTATTCTTTTCTTTCTTTTTTTTTTCAAACTTGTTTTTGGCTCTTCTGGATCCTTTGCATTTCCATATGAATTTTAGCATCAGTTTTTCAATTTCTGCCCCCCCTCAAAAAAAAGCCTACTCAGATTTTGGTAGGGATTTTGTTGAATGTATAGATTTGGAGACAACTGTCATTTTAACAACATTAAGTCTTCCAATCCATGAATGAAATGTCTCTACAGTTGTTTACGTCGTCCCTAATTTCTCTCAGCAGTGCTTTGTAGTTTTCAGTCTTATGTGTCTTCTTAAATTTATTCACAAATATTTTAATGTTTTTGATGCTATTATGGATGAAATTGTTTCTTTAATTTCATTTTTGGTTGTTCATTGCTAGTACATGGAAATAGAATTGGATTTTGTATGGTGATCTTGTATCCTACAATCTTGCTGAACTAATTTATTAGTTCTAGTAGATTTGTGTATGTGTGTATGTGTGTGAGTTCTTCAGGATTTTCTACATGTAAGATCCTGTCTCTGAATAAAAACAAATGTACTCCTTTCTTTCCAGTCTGGTGCCTTTTCTTTTCGATTTTTACTTTTCACTTTAATTTCTTAAATATTTATTAACGTTGGTCTCAAACATATTTAGCATGCTTTCAAAGAACATTCGGGTTGAAAGAATGCATAAATTATATTTGGCGTTTGGGGCTAAGGCATAAGAAATATACTTGCCATGGACTTTGAAAAAAAAATGTATGTTTCATTATAAAAAGGATACATTGGAAAGACAGAAATTGCTACCTTACAAAGTTCTTTTTTTTTAAATTATTATTTATTTATTTATTTATTTATTTATTTTTGGCTGTGTTGGGTCTTCGTTTCTGTGCGAGGGCTTCCTCTAGCTGCGGCAAGTGGGGGCCACTCTTCATCGCGGTGCGTGGGCCTCACTATCGTGGCCTTTCGTTGCGGAGCACGGGCTCCAGACGCGCATGCTCAGTAGTTGTGGCTCACGGGCCTAGTTGCTCTGCGGCATGCGGGATCTTCCCAGAGCAGGGCTCGAACCCGTGTCCCCTGCATTGGCAGGCAGAGTCTCAACCACTGCGCCACCAGGGAAGCCCCAAAGTTCTTTTTAAAAGGATTTTCTAAGCAGGCCTGTAGAAAGAAAGATGGACACAGACATGACATAGAGACCTCTTTTTTTAATTTGGTAATTATATGCAAAATACAGGACCACAGAAGTACTGGAAAAAAAATAAGCGACACAGAGGAAAACATTTTAGGTTTACTTTTTTGTCAGTTTCAAGGATCAAAGTTACCAGCCTATTTTATGATTATAAAATTATTGCTCGAAGTGCTTTGTGCTTCAAAACATGGTAGGTGGCTAAAATCTGCAAATACTTAACCTCTGTGCAACTTCTGACTTGAAGAGCAGAGTTAAATGATAGAACATCGAGCCCTTTTGCTTGTGGTCGTAGAGAGGGAAATCTTAACCTGGGAACCCCCCTTCAGGCTTTGTTTTCTCTTTTGTTTCCACCTTTGTTTGGAAGAGTTTGTTTGTGTCCCTGTGCAGGGCCTTCCCCAGACAAACAGCCTCCCTGATTGACAGTCACAGATGGCCGCCGTCCCACCCTGTCTGACGTGTAAAACTTCCTCCAGCTGAGAGCCACCAGCCCCAAAAGAGAAGAAAACCTGAGGCCCCATTCAACCCTGCATCAATTATCCATGGCTTTGTGGAGACTTCTAGTGAGGGAAAGAGTTAAAGATCCATTTAAACTTTCAAACAGCAGAGGTAAACACTTGACTAAGCACAGCTGATTGGATTTTCAATTGAAGAGGCCAGGCAGCCACAGGCAACGGGTGGTGAGGAACCCACAGAAATGATGGACACAGATTCTGCACTTTCAACTTGCATCTCTAGACAGAAATGCCGCCTAGAGAGGAAAGACACTGAAGAAGAGGGAAAGGCTGTGAGTCCAAACCCCACTGGTAGGCAGTCCTTTGGGCTGACTCCTTATCTGTGTTGGCTCCCACAAGCCTGGGTATTGGCGCCCCGGGTTGGAGACGCCACCTGCCCTGCCACGCAGCCTCTGCGGCTCTGAAAACTGGGGACATCTGAGAAAATTGTGGCAGCTTTCAAGGAGAGTAAAAAGGCTTAAACCAGTCCTATGAGAAATTTCGTTGTCTTTTTTGTTCGTTTATTTTAAACCAGTTTATTTGGGCCGGTTTTCCTCTTACAAGACATCATTCAGGTTCTAAGATCAGCCATGATTATCTCTTCCCAGAAAAATTCAGAAGAGCTACACTTCTGCTGGAATGGCACAGTCCTTTAACATCTGCTAATCACTAGAACTATAGGAACCCTGGCATGTGACCACCAGACCCCTGATCTGCAGGCTGGCAACTCTCTCTCTGATCTTGTAGGTGGTTGCTATTTAATTTTCCCTGAGCTCTTCTGAGCCCGTGGTTGATGGGAATTACTATTGGTTTAAGACAGTGATGGCCACCTGTGTACTAAACACAGCACTAGTATTTTCTATGCTAGTTAAAATAATGTGACCAAGTTTGCCCATCCCCCAAAAAGCAGAGCCTGAATAGGAGGTAGGCACTTCACAACTGCTATTTTCCGTCTGTCACCAGGAAAAGTTAGTGGGGAAATGAGCACGCCTCGGGTTTTTTTTTTTTAATTTTTTTCTTTAAATTTATTTATTTATATTTATTTTTGGCTGTGTTGGGTCTTTGTTTCTACGCGAGGGCTTTTCTCCAGTTGCGGCAAGCGGGGGCCACTCTTCATCGCGGTGCGCCGGCCTCTCACTCTCGCGGCCTCTCTTGTTGCGGAGCACAGGCTCCAGACGCGCAGGCTCAGTAGTTGTGGCTCACGGGCCTAGTTGCTCCGCGGCATGTGGGATCTTCCCAGACCAGGGCTCGAACCCGTGTCCCCTGCATTGGCAGGCAGATTCTCAACCACTGCGCCACCAGGGAAGCCCTGGGTTTTTTTTTAATTGAAGTATAGTTGATAGAATGTTGTGTTAGTTTCAGGTGTACAGCAAAGTGATTCAGTTATACATATATATATTCTTTTTCAGATTCTTTTCCATTATAGGTTATTACAAGATACTGAATGTAGTTCCCTGTGCCATACAGTAGGTCCTTGTGTTTATCTATTTTATATATAATGGTGTGTATCTGTTAATCCCAAACTCCTAATTTATCCCTCCCCACGTTTCTCCTTCGGTAGCCATAAGTTTGTTTTCTATGTCTGTGAGTCTATTTCTGTTTTGTAAATCAGTTCATTTGTATCATTTTTTTAGATTCCATGTATAAGTGATACCATGTAATATTTGTCTTTCTCTGTCTGACTCACTTCACTTAGTATGATCATCTCTAGGTCCGTCCATGTTGCTGCAAATGGCATTATTTCATTCTTTTTTATGGCTGCATAATATACCATTGTGTATATATTGATATATACCACATCATCTTTATCCATTCATCTGTGGACGGACATTTAGGCTGCTTCCATGTCTTGGCTATTGTAAGTAGTGCTGGAGTTTGTTTTTTAAAAAAGCATATAAACTATACAATTCCTAGTTAATATATCATGATACTAAAATCCAGAATTTGGGGGCAGTGCACAGGTCTCTGCTTTATGTGCTTTGTTGAATGAGACTTTGAGAATCTAATATATATTAAGTGCTCCACTGGAAATGTCTTATTAAACAAAACAGCACATAGGGGAGACTAGAACAGCGTCAGGCCACAGAGGACTTTCCACCTGCCACCAGCTCACTCTGCAAAAGGATGGATGTGAAACCCACAGACCTCTGGCATGCCAGTATCAGACAGCTGTAAGGAGTGTTTACTACTGCCCAGAAGTCTCCGAAATTCTTGGAAGGGGCTACTGGTGATGTTTCAGCGCCATGAGTTTAGATCCCACGGCAAGTGTGGGGAAACCACTCTTAGCCAAAAGGAAAGTCTAGCCAATCAGCCAACATCTGCAACTGACTCAACTTTGTAGCTGTCTCGTTGCCTGGGTCCACATAATTAAGGGAAAATGCTACATGCTCTAGCAATATTAGCAAAGCTGAGGTCTTAATATATATTCCTAGAGAGTTCTAAGGACCCAGGAAACATCACCTCTACTGGAAAAGTTGACCGTCAGCTTTTTGAACTGACAGTAGAGGGATGATTGGGCGGGTTTAGGACTTTAGGAGCCCCAAACGCCTGAAATTCCAGGTGGCAGTGCACTGTCATTAATATCCCCTGGTTTTAGCTCTTTGGGAGATACCTTTTCTGAGGGTTTTATACATTATTTTTGATTTATTTTAGTATTCCTACTTCTAGTCAAAGTCAAGACCAGGAAATGTAGAGATATGCTATGAGGTGGTTCTCGGGCTTTGTTTGAAATCTACTAAAAATTCCGTCATTCGTTCAGTGACTTTCACTGTGTACCATGCATCCGTGAGTAGTACTGCTATGGGTGCCCCTATGGAGCTGACATTCTTTGTTTAATATACTTATTTAATTATTTATTTGGCTGCGCTGGGTCTTAGTTGTGGCACGTGGGATCTTTTAGTTGCAGCATGCGAACTCTTAGTTGTGGCATGTGGGATCTAGTGCCCTGACCAGGGATCGAACCCGGGCCCCCCTGCACTTAGCCACTGGACCACCAGGGAAGTCCCTGGAGCTAACATTCTACCGGGGGGTTGGGGGGGGGGCGGGAGACAGACCAACGAATACACACTGTCCGCACAGTAGTAAATGTTGTGGAGAATTGTAGAGGCCAGAGGGGGGCAGGGCTTGCCGGTATGTGCGGCAGTTTCAAAAGGGTGTTTGGAGAAGGCACCACTTATAAAGGGACGGTTGAACAGCGTCCTGGGGAGGTGTGAGGGCTGAGCCCCTGTGTACTGGGGGGAAGTGGGTCCAGGCAGAGGGCTCAGCAGGGCAGAGACCCTAAGACTGGAACCACGTGGTGGAGGAAGAGCAAGGTGGCTGCAGCCAAGGGGCTGAGTGCGAGGGACCGCGAGACAGGTGGGGGGTGGTTGGCGAGGCTTTTTAGGCAATCACGAGGATCTCCACTTTTACTGGTCCTGGGATGGGGCACAGGAAAGTTTGAGCACTGGGGCGGCACACCCTGACTCAAGTGCTCATGCAGCATCGTCTCGGTGCTGTGGAAGCAAGAAGCAGGAGATGCTGCAGCGCTCAGCAAGAGATGATCCCGGCTTTGGGACCAGCGGCCAGCAGTGGAGGTGGTGAGAAGTCATCTGAAGATGGGAGGATAGATTTGCAGTGAATTGTGCTGTGGTACAAAAGCGGGTGGGAGGCACAGGGGCTTGCAGGGTACCATGTGCTTGGGTTCAGCTGGGGTCAGAAGGTGAAAGAAAGGCTCAGGCAAGAGCCTGAGGGTGTAGGGCGATGACTGTGTTCATGCATCTCGGAATTAAGGTGACTTGCTTGCTTTGCACAGTGGGCCGTCTGCTGAAGAGTATTGTCACACCCGCTCTGTGTTCTGCGTGATGCTTTTAGGTCAGCCTTAGAGTTCAGAGCTTTGTCCCAACTCTGCTCGCTGATGAACAGAGAAGATTCTTGTGATTTGGTGGTTTCCAAGAGAAATCCCAGCAAAGTGTGGATGGAGGTGGGGGCAGAGAGAATTGCTTTAGTCCCTCAAAGAGACTGTTTATAACAGTAGAACACAGTGAGAGCAACTAGGACAGCTTCTTCAAGAAGCACACATATTCTTTCTTCCCTTGTAAGAGGCACTTACTCTCCAAAGAAATCTTTTTTTTTTTTCCTTACTGGAAATATTTCACTGCTTTGATTTTATTTTTTAATTCATTGTCTTCAAAGTTTGCTCTTTCAGAATTCATTTGCTTACCATATAATCTATGACTATTTCAGAAGATTGAAATTAGGTTTGTTTTGTGGCTTCTACTTTTAAACCAAGAAGTGGGTTCAGAATTGGTGATGGAAGAGAACTTGAAATAGGATAGCTTATTGGGAACATTGATTTGGGCCCTTTTCTTCTAGTGTTACTTTTTAGCTTATCTCTTTCAGAATATGCCTGATTTCCTTCTCTTGAGATACCACATGTCTAAGGATCCAGTTGTTACTTAATTTTTCTTTGTTTACTGATAAATATGCTGTATGCTTTTGTTCTTTTAAAAAGCAATTTTATTGAGGTATAAAACACTCACAATAAAATACATCCAATTTAAGTATAGAGTTTGAGTTTTGACAAAAGTGTGCACCCGCGTACCTGTTACCACGATCCATATATGGACCATTTCCATCACTTTAAAAAGTACACTCTGGGCCCGTTTCTAAATAGCTCATCCCACCCAGCCCCAGGCAAACACTGATCTGCTTCTGCTTCCAGTCACAATAGATTATATTTGCCTTTTCTAGAACATCCTATCAATAGAATCAAATCCTATGCACTCTTTTGGGTCTGGCCCCTTTGCCTCAGCACCATGTTCTTCCTTGAGGTTCATTATCATGTTGCTTGTGTTGGGATTTTTGTTTCTTTTATTGCTGAATAGTATTCCAATGTATGGACTTATTAACACACTTCACTTTTCATGGACATCGGGTTGTTTCCAGTTCAGGGAAATTATGAGTAAAGCTGCTATGGATATTTTTCATCAAGTCTTGTTGTGAACAAATGCTGTCATTTCTCTTTGGTAAGTGCCTAGGAGAGGCATTGTTGCATCTCCTGTGATAGGTACACACGGTATTTTTTTGTTTTTTGGTCGTACCATGCAGCTTGCGGGATCTTAGTCCCCCGACCAGAGATTGAACCTGTGCCCCCTGCAGTGGAAGCATGGACCCCTAACCACTTACCGCCAGGGAATTCCCAGTACACACACATTATGATTGTTATGTCATCTTGATGAATCTACCACTTTTATCATGATGAGAAGTCTGTCCTGGTAATAATATATTTGTTCTGACGTCTACTTTGTCTAATATTGTTATAATCACTCGAGCTTTCTTGATATTAGTGTTTGCATGGTATGTCTATTCTCTGACCTCTGCCTTGTAATTAGACTATTTAGACCATTTACACTTGAATAATTACCAATTTAGTTGGATTTAAATCTCGTATGTATTATTTGTTTCCTTGTTGCTTTTTTCTTCTCCAGTCTTCTTTTGGATTGAGTATATCCTAGTAAGTTGTCATCACCACTGGCTTATAATAGCTATATAGCTCTTCATTTCATTTATTTTTCTGGTGTTTCCAGGCACCTCGTCTTCCGTGAACTCCTGGTGCCTTTGCCTCGGCAGGACCACCATGGTCTGCTTGGGTCCCCCTCCCAGCACCACATTTCAGAAAGTGCCTCCAGGCGAAGAGCTGACGCAGCCTGGGGTCCTCCTAGTTTGCTTCCCTTCTTTCAGGGACTCTAGCCCCTTCTGTGTCTGAAAACAGTTACTTCATATACTTTGTCCAGTTTTCTGGTTGTTATTGTGGGAGCTTAGGTTCGGCTCTGGTTACCATATTATGTTCTGAAGTGTAATTTTATTTTTGAAATAAAGTATTTGGTTCTTGGCAGGAGAATGTGTTAAATATGTGAAATTGGGACTGCCTGTAAAACCCTAGATGCATAACACCATTGTTATGACTTCACAAAGTGATGTAAAGATGGTGATGATCAGTTTCCGGCTTAGGCATAGCAGCACGTGTAAACCTCAGAAGCAGAAGCTTTGAAAAGTTCTGTATCAGTCCCGTTTGAATGATAACAGCCCATAATCGAGCCCTTAGGTGCTCAGTGTTCTACATACAGATCTTTTTTAAAAAAAATCATCTTACGTGTGTGTTTTTTTAAATTATTTATTTATTTATTTATTTATTTTTGGCTGCGTTGAGTCTTCGTTGCTGTGCACGGGTTTTCTCTAGTTGCGGCGAGCGGGGGCTGCTCTTCGTTGTGGTGTGAGGGCTTCTCACTGTGGTAGCTTCTCTTGTTGCAGAGCACGGGCTGTAGCACGCGGGCTTCAGTAGTTGTGGTGCGTGGGCTTCAGTAGTTGTGGCTCACCGGCTCTAGAGCGCAGGCTCAGTAGTTGTAGTGCACGGGCTTAGTTGCTCCGAGGCATGTGGGATCTTCCCGGACCAGGGCTTAAACCCGTGTCCCCTGCATTGACAGGCGGATTCTTAACCACTGTGCCACCAGGGAAGCCCCTGAGGTTTTAATTTAATTTTAATTCATTTAAATTGAAATAGCCCCATGTGGCTAGTGGCTGCCGTATTAGACAGCAAAACTCCAGGTAGCAAGGGAGCAGGGGTAGAAAGACAGCCCTGTGGTGGAGCAGTCAGGGGAGCCTCCCAGCAAAAGACTGACCAGCCTCTTGCCTCACTGTGGCAGGGGAAGCCCCAGGCTGGAAATGGCAAATACTTGGCACAGGCACCACTCCGAACCATTCCTGCGCCCATGGCAGACATTGCTAGTCAATCACCACACACTTTCTTGCTAGTTCAGCCATAGCTCAGGATCCTTCTCAATACAACACTCCAGGCAGTCCCCAACTACAGATCAGTAGATGCTAGCATTTGAGAGAAATATTACTGGTCATCCCTAGGCCAGGAGGCCCATCTGGGAGGTCCAGGATCTCACCAGGCTGTAAGGTGGCTGGCAAGGGACGTGTGGCCAACCTGGGTCAGTGAGGCAACCACAAATATGGAGAGTGGAGAGGCAATGTGCTGGAGGAGCCAAGATTTTTCTATTTCTTCAAGAAACACTCAGAGCATGATTTAGGGAGAGAGGAAGGGGGTGGGGGGAGAGGTGAAGACTTGTCAAAGCCAGCTGATGTGCAAAGCATTTGGAGATTTTTATTGAGCTGGGTGCAATATTGTGATTTATGAAGAAAAATACATATTTGGTCATTCGGACCAAAAATATATATTTGGCCATCTCCCACGTGGCCCAAACCTTAAAATATTTACATTTTCGCCCTTTTTGGAAAAAAAAAATTTGCTGACCCTTATTCTAGAGAGGGTTCTGAATTGCCCACAAAAGTGGACTTGCTGGATTAAAGGAAATATGCATTGAAAATTTCAGCAGATGCTGCCCTTCATACTTGCACTAGCTAGCAGTGTATGAGATTGCCTGTTCCCCAGTATCCTCACCAACACAGAGTAATATCAAACTTTTCCATGTGGCCAATTGGATAGGTGAAAATGGTATTTCACTATCGTTTTAATTGTACTTACCTTATTAGCAGTAAGATTTAGTATTAGGCAGTAGGTATAATAAAATATATATTTGGTCTTTGTCCCTCATTCCTGGCACAAAACTTCTAAACCCCGTGGAATTTCCAGATAGGAGTGTCTTTTGATATTCATAACAAAACCCTTTCAACCACACCTGAGTTTGTGTTAATGAGGTGACTTTTGGAAAGCCCCTAAGGAAGGGGCTGGTTGCCAGGGGAACCAACCAGAATTAGAGGATTGGAACTTTCAGTCTCTTCCACCCTCCCCCCCACCCCCTTGAAGGGGAGAGGGGCTTGAGGTTGAATCAGTTAATCCTGTCTACATAACGAAGCTTCAGTGAAATTAAAAGAATGGAGTTTGGGGCTTCCCTGGTGGCGCAGTGGTTGAGAGTCTGCCTGCCAATGCAGGGGACGCGGGCTCGAGCCCTGGTCTGGGAAGATGCCACATGACACGGAGCAAGTGGGCCCGTGAGCCACAACTGCTGAGCCTGCGCGTCTGGAGCCTGTGCTCCGCAACAAGAGAGGCCGCGATGGTGAGAGACCCGCGCATCGCGATGAAGAGTGGCCCCCGCTTGCCACAACTAGAGAAAGCCCTTGCACAGAAACGAAGACCCAACACAACTAAAATAAATAAATAAATAAATAATTTTAAAAAAAAGTTCTTCAAAATTATTAAAAAAAAAAAAAAAAAAGAATGGAGTTTGGAGAGCTTCTGGATTGGTGTACCAAGGGAGGTGCCAGGTGGGACAGCATGGAAGCTTTGCACCCCTTTCCCCATACCTTGCCCTGTGCGTCTCTTCCATATGGCTGTTCCTGAGTTAGATCTTTTTATAATAAACTGGTAATCTAGAAAGGAAAAAAAAATATTATATATATATATATATATTTGGTCATCTCATATATATTTGGCTTTCCAAAAGTCACCTCATTAACATAACAAAAGGCACCTTTTTTAAAAAATTAATTTTATTTGAGCGTAGTTCTGCTGTACAGCAAAGTGAATCAGCTATACATATACATATATCCCCTCTTTTTTGGATTTCCTTCCCATTTAGGTCACCACAGAGCATTGAGTAGAGTTCCCTGTGCTATACAGTAGGTTCTCATTAGCCTGGAAGGGCGACGCTGCACTCTCCCCTCCGTTGCCAGGCAGGCTGTGCTTCTGTTACTGCAGCCCAAGGCCCCGAGAGCCTGCTCTGGTTCCTTAGGGGCCCCTGGGAGGGGTGTTTGTCACAGGTCTCTCCGCAAGCCCAGTTCTCTCGACCGTGACTGTCCTCGATTGCGGCGTCTGCTACACGGCCTGGGTCAAAGAGCCTAAAAGTGCGGGGATTGGGACCCAACCTGGTAGGAGGAACTTGAGTCCCGTGATCCCCCTAAGCCCCTGTAACCCTGCGGTGGGCGTGGGTCCCCCTCAAGTCACGCTGCCTCCCACACCCACAGCTTCCTTCTGTCTTTGGCTGAGTCCCCTCTGGTTCCTCAAATGGCCACCAGGTGGGAGCAGAGACCTGCGGTGAGGCTGGGACTGAGGCCTCCTTGAAGATGGGCTAGGAGGGCTCCAGGCAGGGCTGGGGGCCTCTCTCACTGGGGGTCTGGGCTTGCCGGGTGGCTGGGAGCTGGGTGCGTGCCTGGGGGTGCAGGCCTCTTTTGGGGTGAGTGTGCTGTGACTGCGTGGGGTGTAGATGGGCACACCTGTGTGCAGAGGCCTCTGCAGCTGTTGGGTGCGTGTGCCCTTGAGCATGCCCGTGTGCAAGCATGCAGGGGGTACCTGTGTGTGACTGTGGGGCCTGGGTCTGCAGAATCCTCCCTGTTCCCCTGCAGGCCTGAGAAGGCTGACGATTGGGATAGCCTGGCCCTTGAACTTTATGTTTCCAAAGCGGCAGGTGGCTCCGAGGCTCGGACCTCAGGACCCCCTGCCCGCTGCGTTCCCTTAGGCTGTGTCCAGCCAGTGTGGCGGCTTGTCCTACTTTGCCAGGTTTGGGGTCCTGCTGAGCCTTTTTTATTTATTTATTTATTTTAACATCTTTATTGGAGTATACTTGCTTTACAATGGTGTGTTAGTTTCTGCTGTGTAACAAAGTGAATCAGTTATACATATACGTATGTTCCCATATCTCTTCCCTCTTGCATCTCCCTCCCTCCCACCCTCCCTATCCCACCCCTCTAGGTGGTCACAAAGCACCAAGCTGATCTCCCTGTGCTCTGCGGCTGCTTCCCACTAGCTCTCTGTTTGACGTTTGATAGTGTATATATGTCCATGCCACTGTCTCACTTTGTCACATCTTACCCTTCCCCCTCCCCATATCCTCAGGTCCATTCTCTAGTAGGTCTGTGAGCCTTTTGATTTGTGTCAGGATGGGGACTCGTTGCTGTTCCTGGGGGCCTCGGGGTAGGAAAGGCCAACAGTGCACTGGGGGTGCTCCTTAGCCCCAGGCTGGGGGTTCGGGGAGGGGGAGGGCCGCCACACCGGAGTTTGTGCCCCTGGTCCTGCCAAGCCACTGGGAGGGTGGATGCTAGCCCACTTGTCACCCGCTTAGCATCCTGGGCTTCCAAGGTCCTCCTCCAGCCAGGCCCGTTTCCCTGCTCCCTTTGGTGCCTTTCTACTGCCCTCACTACCTCCACCGCCCTCTTCCGTTCTCCCTGAAAACCACGCTAAGCAGACATTTGTCAAGGTCACAGTGACCTCCATGCTGCCAAGCCCAGTGGACAATTCTCCGGCCTCCTCTGACTTGACCCTCAGCAGCACTTCAGGGGCTGGTCCTTCCCTCCTCCTGCCATCACTCCCTTCCGCAGCTCAGGAATTCCGCTCTCCTGGTTTTCCTTCTGTCCCGCTGGCCCTCCCTCTCAGCCTCCTTTGCTGGTCCCTGATCTCTCCAAGTCTGGGTGCCCCATCCCTACACCTCTTCTGTCTCCCTCTTTAAACGCCCACTTCCTTGGTGATCTCATCCAAGCTCATGGCTTTCAAATGACTCCCGTTGAGTATAATTTAATTAGTTGGTTTTTTATCATCTGTCTTCTCCCAAAGGAAAGCAAGCTCTACAGGCAGGGCTTTTTTTGTCTTAAGTCAGGTTTATTAAGGTATAATTTACATACAGTTAATGTCACCCTTTTTAGTGTTCACTTCTGTAAGTTTTTGACAAACACGTATAGTTGTGAAACTGTCTCTGCCATCAATTACAGGACAGTTCCCATCACCCCCAAAAGTTCTCCATACCCTTGTGGTCATCCCCTCCCCCATGTCCCACCCTGGGCAGCCACTAATCTGTTCTTTTGTCCCTTTTCCCTAGTTGTGCCTTTTCTGAAAAGTCATATAAATGGGATTGTACTGCGTGTAACCTTTGGAATTGGCTTCTTCCACTTATCACAATGCACAGCGCATTTGAGATTCACCCATATTGTTGCAGCTGTGAGCCGTTAGTTCTTTTATTCTATTGTATTTTATTGCACAGCTTTGTTTATCTGTTCGGAGGGGGACCAGTTGTCCTGGTTTCCGTGGGAGGGAATGGTTTTTCTGGGACATGGGACTTTCAGTGCTAAAACCAGGGTGGTTGGTTATCTTAGTTCTTTAGTTGAGGGACATTTGGGTTGTTTCTAGGTTGTTGATGATTTTGAATACCTACTCAATATAACCAGTGACAGAGGGTTTTTTGGTGAACACAAATGTCCATTTCTCTTGGGTAAATACCTAGGAGTGGGGTTGCTCAGTTGGATGACGAGTGTACGTATCACTGTAAAAGAGGCTGCCAAGCTGTTCTCCAGAGTGGCTGTATTGTGTAGCATTGTGGGAGAATTCCACTTGCTCTGCATCTTAACCAGAACTTGGTAGTGTGTCAAAAAAAATTAAAAACCGGTTTTTTAGCCATCTTAATAGGTGTATAATGATATCTCCTCACGGTTGGCAGAGATTTCCTTTATTCGCCTTGAGTAGTGTTGTGCCCCCAGTGCCTGGGTTAGTGCCTGCTATGTAGTAGACACTCAATGAATTTTTTTTTTTTTTACTGAGTGAATGAATGTATGGATGGATGAATGAATGAAGTCAAAGGGGCTTCCGGTATCTAAATCTGTTATAGCAAATACATAGCACACGTACCGCCAATTCCCCCATGCCCCATTCTGTTTCCATGGCAGACGTCACTCATCAATTGAGCCATTTTATCCACCTGCTTCATTTCAGACAGGTACGATCCAGTCCTTTGTGTAGCAAGTGAGATGAGCCCCATGAGCTAATGCAGCTTTAGTTCAAGCCTCTCATTGGCTGAAGAAGAGGCCAGGCTCAGAGCAGGGTCCAAGGCTGCCCAAGGACTCACAGCGAGCCAGTGGCAGGACTAGATCTCCAGGCTGGGCTCTCCCCAGAAAAATGCACGACGTCTCTGACAAGGCTGGAGTAGGATGGGAGGCATGGACGTGGATCTGGGCCTGAGGCCGGGTTGGAGCATTGTGGAGTGCTCCCTGGGCCCCGGCCGGGTGGGAAGGCTGATGCCGGCGCTCTTCCTGCAGGTGCCCAGGAGCTGCTGGGATGGCCTACCCGCCCACGTTGGCTCCCTGGCCCAGCGGGCGTACTGGGCTCTGCTGAGCCAGCAGAGGGACCAGAGCATCGTGGCCCTGGGCCAGAGCGGTGCTGGCAAGACCACCTGCTGCGAGCAGGTCCTGGAGCACCTGGTGGGGATGGCAGGCAGTGTGGATGGCAGGGTCTCAGGTACAGTGGTCTCCAGGTGACGTGCAGCTGGGACGTGGTGGGGGCGGTGGCGTGGGGGAAGGGAAGGGAGAGTCAGAGGGGGTGCTGGGCGGCTCTTTCTTATATCTGCTCAGCTAGCGTTCACTGAGCACCTGTGTGCAGACCCTGTGCTGGCTTCTGGGCAGGGCCACCCCTAGTCTGTTGGGTACTTTTGTGTGAATTAGAAACAGGTACTCCTTGCCTAAGACACTCACTGCCACATGTGGAACCGTCGTCACGCATTGACATTGTTAGAACCAAACACTTGACCACCACGTTCTGGGCCATCATCCTAATAAGTATACAGGCCTATGGCTATCTGATATAAATGCTGTGCCCTTAGGTGTGGTGTCCTTGTGCAGCGCACAGCCCACTGGACTGTGCAGAGGACCCGATAAGTAAAAACAAAGACAAGGAGGCACTGACAGCCGGAAGGGAGACTCAGCTGCTCATCTGTGCCAGACTCCAGTGCTCTGCACCGCTTGCTGGCCGAGCTGGGGAGGGGAGAGGCGGAGGGAGCACAGAGAAGGGGCCGGGGGGCTTCCTTGAGGAAATGATGTTTGAGCTGGGCATTAAAGAAAGAGTTTCAACATTGTAAATCAACTATACTTCAATAAAAAATAGTGTCAGTTGGTGATAATAATTACAATATTGATGGGGATCGTGGTAAATGCTTGCTGAGGACTTACGCGCCAGGCTCTATTCCAAGCAGGTTAACTTATTTATTATTTAAAACATCCCTATAAGGTAGACATTATTATTATTTGAATTTTATAGATGAGGCCATTAAAACGCAGGGAGGTTAACCAGCTTGCCCAAGGCCACACAGCTCATACATCCTAGCACCGAGATTCAAACACAGACAGTTTGGCTCCAGAGCTGTTACCCCTGGGCCAGTGTCCTCAATGTATTGTTGCCCCTCTGAGGAGCCTTTTTAGTTGTTCTTTCTCCTAATCGTCTCCCACCGTGAAAAGTTAATGCCATAGATTCACCATATATTTGTTTATGCAGTGTGTGTGTATGTGTGTATATATATACAGACACACACAGACATGTGTGTGTGTGTGTGTGTGTGTGTATCTGTGCTCTATTCTATACATAAGAAAGGAAAACTGCCCCCATCCTCAAGAATCAGTTTCTGCCCTCTTGGGGGCAGTATTCCCCCTGCTGAGAATATATGGCCCAGGCAGTATTGCTTTTCTAATAATAACAAACAATACTAACACCACCACATTTGGAGCATGTTCTGAGCACTTTACATTATTAAATCTTTTAGTCTTTGTGGCAACCACATGAGGTAAGTAAGTACTATTATTACCCCCATCTTATAGATGGGGTATCTGAGGCACAGGGAGGTTAATTTATTCGCTCCAAATCAGGTGACTAACAACGGGGAGAGGCCATATTCAAGCTTGTTTAACCATTGTACTATCCTGCTTCTCCACTGGGCTTATTCCAATGCTTTATTGATCACCTGTTCTGCACCTGGCCCAGGTTAGAGCCCTGTGAGGAGCTGGGGATACAGCAAGGAGAGGCCCTCCCAGAATGTAGATCTGCTGAAAGTGTGTGTTGGGGGAGTGGGAGTCAGGCTAGGCTGTATCCAGGTGCCTAGCACATAGTGGGTGCTTGTTAAATAGTTATGTTAAAAAGCTTGGGACTGCTGGGCTTTTTGAGCTGGCTGTGATGGGCGTTCCCCGAGAGCAGGTCCAAGAATGTTAATGCTCTGCCCTCCTCCTAGACTCCACCAGGCCCAGGAGGCCCTAGGGCAGCCCTTGTCACTCAGATCGTACCAATCCTAGGTGTGTGTATCTCCCCTTCTGGGCTCACTCTTGCTCACCCCGCGCCCCTGCTTGCAGCACAGGGCCAGCCCAGCAGCGGAAGAGGTGTGGCTTAGAGCTGAGTTGGGGGAGTGGAGGGGCCCCTGCTGGGGCCTGGGGCCAGAATGGGGTCCTGTGAGAGGTGGGGGTGGCAGCACCCGGGCCACGGGTGATGCCCTGTCTGTGCCCCACCAGTGGAGAAGATTCGAGCCACCTTCACTGTCCTCCGGGCCTTTGGCTCCGTGTTCACCGGCCACAGCCGCCGTGCCACCCGGTGCTCCATGGTGATGTCACTGGACTTGAACGCCACAGGCCGAGTCACGGCCGCCCAGCTCCAGGTGAGGCCTCTGGGTGGGAGGGAGAGGGGGCTCTTTGGGGCTGCAGTAGCCTCAGCCCCACTCAGCAGGGCCCACGCCTCCAGCTGGGACCCTGGAATGTGTCTAAATGGTCATCGCTCCCCAGGCCAAGGCCAGCTCCTCCCCACCTCACTCAGTGCCCAGACATCTCCTCCCGGAGCAGGCCAGCTCGTCTGTGCCTCGGAGTATCACAGGGATGAAATATTCATGAGTAGATACATAATTCAGCCGCTCATTAGCTGGGTCTTAAAAGCGTAAGCTGAAATTAAACAGGCGCTCGCTGGCCTTCTGCGGCAGCCCGTGTGTGACAGGCACATGGCCTGTTTGTTCCTCTCTCTGAAATCACCTGGCTCCTCCCCTTCCCCCCCCCCCGCCCCCACCAACATTCTGTTTGAACAGAAAACAGGATTAGGTTATTAGAAGGGTTGTTTGTATGTGGAGCTAGGAGAATACCCAGACTCGCTGGTGCACGATAAATCCCTTTCTGTCCCGGCCCTGAAAGTCTACCGTGCATCACCATGTGGGTCAAGTTATTAAGGGCTTCGGTTGCATAAGAGTGTGTTGGAGGGCGGCTCTGGGTTAATTGTTAGTACCCTTGGATTCCTTCATCGGAATGAGCCCGTTGCATTCGTTGATTGCCTGCGTGGACGCTGAATCAGTGAGACAAAGGCCTGGCACGTTTTGATTTGGAGGCGTCCAGCCAAGTTGGGGCCTGAGGTGCTGCCTCGAAGAGTGGGCCTGGGGGTTGGTGGGGGTGTGCGGGCAGCCTAGCGGGGCCTCGTGCTGACCGGCGCCTGTCCTCTCCCCTGGCAGACGATGCTGTTGGAGAAGAGCCACGTGGCCCGGCAGCTGGAAGGGGAAGGCAGTTTCGAGGTTTTCTCCCAGATGCTATCCGGATTGGACCTGGCTCTCAGGTGAGCGACTGGGCTGAGCAGGGACAGCCGAGGGCAGTGAGACAAAGGGCCTCCGCTCTCCAGGGCCCCAGCCCTGCCTCTGCCCAGAGGTGAGAGGCAGTGGAGCCCAGTGGTTAGGAATCTGGCCTCTGATTCTTGCTGCCTGGTACTGCTCCTGGGCTGGGTGAACCTGGCCAGGTGTCACCTGCTCTGAACCTCCGTTTCTTCCTCTGTAAAGTGGAAATAGTACCTTGACTGCTGACCTTACAGGATTAAGTGAGATAATTCACATATGGCTCTTTATACACGCTGGGGGGTGGTGGTGGGTGTCTGCTGTGACGGTGACATTTTGGTACAGGTTCTGACAGCAGCGTGGGAGGTGGGCAAGGAACAGCAGACCCCAAATCTTCCAGAAGCTCCTAAACTCTGTGAGAGCCTTGGGTGCACCTGAGGTAGCTCAGGGCGAGGAGGCACCAGGTGGAACAGCAGAGAAGCCACAAGACTCATCTGGGAGGGCCTTCTGGGGGAGGTGGCCCAGGGAGTCATCTCTGCCCCTCGCTGACTCCTGGGAATTCTTGGACATGTGGCTCCCTGTCTCTGAGCCTTGGTTTCCTCATCTGTTGAACGAATGAGTAAGGTTCTATCTAGTGAAGCTCCAGGGAGTGCTCACCCCAGGCGAGGGGTGATAATTTTCAATTTGCCTCTGCGTCCCCCATCATTTGTCTCCTGCCTTCCACCCCCGTCTGAAGGGCAGGCCCAACCTGTCCTGAGCCTCCTGGCTAAGGCCAGAGGGGCACCTTACCCTTTGGAGAGAGGGCAGATTAGGGAGGAAACTCCCAGTTTTCAGAGCAGGGTAACTGAGGAGTAAGGAAGCTTCTGGAAGGCCTTCACTTAAGAAGGGCCCATTGAGGGCAGCAAGTGAGGAATATTCGGGAGGCAGGGCCAGGGCCTGAGGCAGACCCCGGGGCCACCTGGGGCACTCTGTGGAGCCCCGTGCCATGATGCCCACCTGCCCTGCCAGGCCACTGGTGTGGGTGGGTCCTCCCTTACTTCTGGTCCCTTCTCTGTTTCCAGGACAGAACTGTACCTGCACCAGCTGGCAGACAGCAGCTCCTTCGGCATGGGCGTGTGGCCTAAGGTAAAGAGGAGGTCCTTCTGGGTGTGAGTGGGTGTCTGTGTCCCCATGGCCAAGATGGGCGGGTCCCCTGTGTGGCTCGTCCCTCTGCCACTGGGGTGAGTAGTTGGCAAGGGCTGGTCACGTGGGGGAGGCAGGGTTGCCTTTATGGGGCCTGGGCTTGTCAGGGAAATGAGTCTTGTGCTAATAAAGGGAACCAGGAGGTGGTTTGTGTAGAGGTTAGGGCGCGGTCTCCGGGACAGGCTGTCTGGGTTCAAACCCCGGCTCTGACACTTACTGGATATGAGACCTCAGGCATGGACCCTAGCCTCTCTGAATGTCTGTGTCCTCTTCGGTAAAATAACAACAGAACGGGCGGGCAGGCTGAGGGGAGGACAGAGCGTGGCACGGCCTGCCCGCCTGGGCCACGGGGAGAAGGTCGGGGCGCCGCCCGCGCCCTCGTTCCGCTGCCTGGCGTCCTTTGTGGAGGCAGGGCTCCCAAGGAGCTCAAAGGCCAGGGAAGGACACACGGGACGGTCCAGAGCCACCCTACCGCTCCAGTGGTGCAGCACCCTCTCTGAATTCCTACTGCCACCAAAACACATCCCTAAGGCCTTTGGGAAGAATTGCTAGGACCCAGGAAGGCGGCCCCTTGCTGTGGTCCAGACTTCAGCAGCTGCCGATGACCAGAGGGAGCCAGCCGGCCGGCCGTGAGCAGGAGGACACGACACGGGGACAGGGACAGCCCCAGCCGGGCTTCCCGCAGCTGTGCCCACCGCCAGAACCAGCTCCAGCCAGTCACAGCCCCCGAGATGCCAAACAGAGACGGGCGAGAGGCCGGCAGGAAACTGACACCCCCTCACTGGAGAGCCTGCCCGGTCGGGGTGCGGGGCACCATCCCCGTCTGAACTCACCCCACAGCTCAGCCGTCTCCCAGTGACCCAGACGCGTCACCACGGCCCCAGGGCTGATCCCCGACCAAGGTCAGAACTCCCCCCAGTGTGACGGCCCCCATGCCACTCCTGTGGTGGAAGGGACGGCAGGCAGAGACCAGGAGTAGAGTCTTTTTTATTAATGGCTGCGTTTTCAAAGAACCGTTTTGTTACCAGGAAAGCTCCCCAGGAAGGGATTGCATTAGTGCAACAAGGGGGAGCCTTGATGCCAGGCTTTCCAGACACTTCCAGGTGGAGACTTTTGGCCTAGGCCGGCCGCCGGGGACTCGGGGGCTGGGAGGACACACGGCCCCTCCCCCGCCCCGACGGGGCGCTAAGGCACCCGGCCCGCCTGGGGGGGCAAAACCCCGTGCCGTCAGCAGGCCGGCGGCTTGCAGCCCTCAACCTGCAGCCCTTTGCTCAGGAGGAAGGCGTCCTGCATGGGGTCACAACCCAGGAAGAGCTTCACCATGCCCTTGGCATCCTCGGAGCACCCTGGCCTCAGAATGCAGCTTCTGTAGTCCATGGCAACCTGAGGAGAGGGGGCGGGGCTGCAGGAGGGTGGAGCACCCCCTTCACGGAGGGTGTGGGTGTGGCCACCTCTGCTGTGACTCAACAAAGGGCAGGGGAGCAGGGGGTTCTGGGCAGGGCCCTCAGAGCCTGGCAGGCCCAGGCGGGCGGCAAAAGCATCTAGGCCCAGGCCAAGGACCTCCGTGTTGGTCTGCACGGCAGGCCGGCCTCTCACCTTGCCACTCAGGATGCCCTCCTGCTTGAAACGAGTGTGTGGACCGTGTCCGCGGAGTACACCTCGCTGCACAGGTAGCCATAGGACTGGGCGTCGTAGCTTCCTGCCAGGTGGCCGAAGGTCGCAGGCAGGTGGGTCCCTGGGACACACGCGGAGAGGCTCCTGCCCGGCCCCCTGGCCGCTCCGTGCCCCTTCCCCAGAGCCCAGAGCTTGGGGCCTCAAAGCAGCCCTGTCTGAGTCCCCTGCCACTAGAGGGAGTATTGGCCCAACACTTCTAGAAAACGGGGACCTTGCGGGCAACTCAGTGGAGGGACACAAATCAATCTTTGCCGACTTTCTGCTGAAGCTCACGAGGGTTCACCCCTAAGCCTCTTACAGGGACAGCTGCCCGAGGCTCCGAGGGATGAGTCAGGGCTCGCCCTCCAGCACGGGGAGAGCGCGGGTTAAAGCGCTCACGAGGGAGTGAACTGCGTCTCCGCACCGACACGCTCGGGCAAACCTCGTCGACGCATTCCGTCCGGGGTATGAAGCCCTCTCCTGCCTCTTCCAGGCTCTCCAGAAAGCACGTGCAGATACGCCCAGCCCACCCTCGGACTCCGCGGGCCACAGCTGGAGGGACCAGCCCAGGAACCCAGGCAGGAAGAGGCCAGAGGTCAGCGAGCCTCGACCAGAGCCCGTCAGTCGGTCCCCCTTCACACACCACCAGAGGATCCTCTTGACCTGGGCAGTAGCCGCCAACCGACCGCTAAGGTGGGCCCGGCGTGCGCTTGGCTACCTGGCGTGGCTGGGACCCCGAGGATCTCCTGGCAGAGGCGGGCATTGTCCTAGGCCGGGTCCGAGGGCGTCTGCGTGTGCAGGGCCTGGTCCACCTTGGCCAGGACGATCTGGCGCAGGTTGAAGAGGCCTGGAGGGCGGGAGGAAGGAGACGGGGGCGCTGGCACTGTGTCCAGGCCGCGCTTTCCAGCCGGGCGGTCCGGGAGCCCCTTTCCTTTCCCTCGGCCCGGCCGCACGGGGGTTGGCCAGCCGGGACTTGATGAGCTTGTCCAGCAGCTCCTGGGGGACGGCGCTGCTCGTGCCCCGCCGAGACTGGCAGCAGCGCCAGGGCTTCACAGGGCGCGGCGCTCCCGGCCCCAGAGCCTACCCTCTGGTTCTCATCCCCGGCTGTCACCAGAGTCGCAGGCAACGTGCCCTTCTTTTCGTTTGTCTTTTTTCCGGCCCTCGACCACGCAAAGGTGTGAAGCCCTGCCACTCGCTGCCACGTGGATGCACCGTGAGAACACGGTGCTCAGCGAGAGAAGTCAGACACAGAAGGACACACAGGGTGTGACCCCACTGAGGGGAAACGTCCAGAACAGGTAGATCCACAGAGTCAGAGTGGGTTCCTGGTTGTCAGGGACAGGGGAGGGGAGGGAATGATAACTAAGGGCGTGAGGGACCTTTTTGGGGTGAGGGAAATGTTCCAGAACAGGGCAGTAGTGACGGCTGCACAGCTCAGTAAAGTGTCCCCACGCGCTCCGGTTGCAGTCTGTGAGAGCATCGCTCTCAGGACGAAGGGCTGACTGCAGGAAGACTGAACGAGCACTGGGTCCTGGGCCCAGACGCTCATCTGGGGACCCCCCCCACATTGGGAAGTCACTGGGACTTGCTGAGCCTCCACCGAGACTGGCAGCAGCCCCAGGGCCTCACAGGGCGTGGTGCTCCCGGCCCCAGAGCCTAACCTCTGGTTCTCATCACCGCCTGTCACCAGCCTTGCATGCAACGTTCCTTTCTTCTATTTTGTCTTTTTTAAAGGCAACTCTTGAATACCTGTATTTAACATTGCAGGGAACCAGTCCTGACTCCTTGATCTGGGACTTCCAGCCTCCAGAGTCTCGAGGACATCCACTTCCGTTGTTTACGCGCCCAGTGCGTGGGGTTTGGTGATGGAAACTGACACCGAGGGCGTCTCCTCGTGCGGGGTGACATCAGCGGAAGAATCCCGTGGCGAGGGCCTGCCTGAGGACCACGGGAGAGCCCGGGCCCTCCCCGCCCCCTGCCTTCAGCCCCTCGCCCGCACCCTCCTGGGAGCGGAGCTGGTGCATCGCTTGCCAGAACTCATGGAAGTAGGTCTCCAGCTCATCATGCTGGAACAGGGAGGGCGGGTTGGGCGTAGGCTTGGTGAAGTTGGCCACCATGGCCGCGATGGCAATCTGGCGCCTCCCGTCCTGCTGCAGGCAGCCCGGCTGCAGGCCAAAGCAGGCCATGTGCCCGGACTTCCCTTCCCTGGGGAGGGACGCGGGTGAGGCCCCGCTACCACAGAGGAGCCCCGGCCCACGGCCGACAGGTTCCCCCACGCATGCACCGAGGGTAGAGGTCCAGGTAGAACTTGCTGATGGATGACCTTGCCCGAGGCCGCGTCCCGGACCGTGTAGAGCCTCACATCTTCATCTTCGTGACGCATGTTGGCGCCTTCCTCCAGGTCGAAGGTCAGCCCCAGCAGCTCCTGGGAGATGCCCAGCCGCCCGCGCGTGACCACCTGCATGGGGAAGGACTCATTGAGCAGGTACTGGTCCACGTGGTAGCGCGTCTCCTCCCCCTGGTTCATGTAGTAGCGCAGGTCCTAGACGTTGATGGGCCCGTCAAAGTGCAGGCCCCGCCTCTGGCATTCAGCCTTCTTTAGCTCCAGGATCACGGCCGCTCCTGCTCCCCGAGGGGCTTCAGCTTCTGGGCCAGCTCATCTGCGGGCGGAGGGGAGAGGCTCAGCTATGTCCCTGTGGCAGCCGCCCAGCCGCCCCCCACCCCACGCCCCTCGAGGCAGAATGAAGGGTTGGGGAAGGCGACCCCCAAGGGCTGACACAGTGGGGTCTCAGGCAGCACCACGTCCAGTCAAGGTCCACCTGACCCCCGTCCCCACTGGGACTCGGGGAGGCGGGGTTACCTAGGAAAGTGGCCACCACCTGGCTGGTCTTGGCCATGTTCATCTCCAGCACAGAGTCGGCACGCGTGCTGAATCCCAGCAGGCGGGACTTCTGAGCCTGCAGCCTTACCAGCTCCCCGAGGATCGCACAGTTCTCCTGGAACCCAGAGACAGCCAGCGCTGGGGACCGTGGGCCACGCCCTCCCCACAGGCCCCGGGCCAGGTCTCTGCGGGTGGGAGGGCTCTCAGGCCACTGGCGGGCACAGCCAAACCCCCTCCCTCCTCCTCCTGGCCTGGATTTCTAGACACTTTGGTGCTGTCCTAACATGTGGTCTTTATGAACACAGGTCCTTTTGGAACCAGAAACGGCGTGAACCATGATGAGCTCTAAGGCCAAGGGCAGGAAGAAATGTGACCAGGCTCTCCAGGAGCCACCCAGGGGCCTCCCCGGGCTCAACAATACAAACTTGGCTGCCGTGCAGACAGCAGCTCATCCCCACGGCGCCCGAACAGCCAGCCCCTGGACGGCGAGAGACCTGTTGCTGCAGGTGCCCCGTGGTTGGCTGGTGAGGCCTGGCCCCAGGCGTACGCCACCTTCTCTGGGGCCACCTCTCTGGGTCTGCGGTGGGGTTCTCCTGGGAGCCCCCAGTCACCACAGGACCAACGTGGCCTGTCTGCAGCCCAAGAAGGTGGGGACACAGGTCTGTCCCCCGTGGACATCACCCGCGAGGCCGAGCAAGCACCAGTGGTGTCTGCGGGGAAGATGAAGGGCTCATGCACAGCCCCCATCTACTGAAGATGCTAAACGGGAGAAGCACAGACTGCAGCCACATGCGGTATGGACCAAACGCAAGTGTCCTTGCAGGAACCGATGTCTGAATGTCGAGGCTGTTCCCGGGCCACAGTGAGAAGGCCCAGGCCCCACGCAAGGCACAGAGAGGGGATGGGGGGAACATCTGCGAATCTGAGCTCATCGGGCATCACCCCAGAAGGAGAGGGAGAGAGCCAGAAGGAGATACGGAGGGAGAGGGAGAGAGAGGGAGGTACAGACGTCTCTCCTTTCCCTGGGGGTTCTCTAGTGCAGCCAAGCCTGAAAACCACTGCATTTCGGGAGATGGGTCCTCGTGGAAAAGTTAAATAGTAGCTCATGGCATTATCGACACATATTAAAATGGCCCCAAATCTTGGGGAGTCAGGGAGGGGAGCTGGCGGCTGCCTCGTAAAGGAGGAGAGATTGGGCGTCAGAGGAGGTGCCTGCCTCCACCACCTCCGCCGCCGCTGCCCCTCCCCCAGGGCCCCGCAGACTTCATCTCCCAGCTGTGGTCCTGGGCTGGAAGGCAGCGGGGAGGTCAGGCCGTCCCAAGCATCAACGTTGACTTCAGGGCTGATCTGAAAGGCGCCTGGTGTTTGTTGAAGCAGAAAAAAGAGAAAGCAGTGGGCAGAGGATGGGAGGGGGAGGGAGCCCCCATCAGCCCTTCTCCCTGTCTCCCTCTCTGTCTCCCTCCCTCCCTCCCTCCCTCTACCTCCCTGCCTCTCACTCTCCCTCCATCTCTCCCTCTGCCTCTCTCCCTCCCTCTCTCCCTGTCCCTCTTGCCCTGTCCTGTCCCTCTCTCCCTCCCTCCATCCCTGTCTCTCTTTCCCTGTCCCTCTCTCCCTCTCCCTCTATCCGTCCCCCCTCCCTTTCCCCGTTTCCATCTCCCTCTCTGCCTCCCTCTTTCCCTGTCCCTGTTTCCCTGCTCTGCTCTCCCTCTCCCTCTTTCCCTCTCCCTCTCTCCCTGTCCCCCTTTCCCTGTCCCTGTTTCCCTGTTCCGCTCTTCCTATACCTCTTTCCCTCTCCCTCTCTCCCTCTCGTGCTCCCTCTCCCTCTCCCTCTCCCTCCACCTCCTTCCCTCTCCAGAGAGGGAACGAGGTGGAGGGAGAGGGACAGGGAGCAGGAGAGGGAGGGGGGAGAGGGAGAGAGGGATAGAGGGAGGGAGAGGGACAGGGAGCAGGAGAGGGAGGGGGAAGAGGGAGAGAGTGATAGAGGGAGGGAGGGAAAGACAAAGACATCTCTCCCTCCCTCCCTCCCTCCCTCTCTCCCTCCCTCTCTCCCTCCCTCTCTCCCTCTTCCTCGCTCCCTCTCCTCCCTCTCCCTCCGTCTCTCCATCTCCCTCACTCCCTCCCAGAGACAGAGAGACGAAGAGGCAGAGACAAGGGAGAGGGAGAGAGGGAGAGGGAGAGAGAGGGGGAGAGAGGGAGAGACGGAGAGAGGGAGAGAGAGAGAGGTCTCTTCCTCCCTTTCCCTCTCTCCTCCTTCTCTCCCTCTCTCCCACTCTCCCTCTTCCCTCTCCCTCCCTCCCCCCTCCCTCTCTCCCTCTCCCCCTCTCCCTCGTCTCTCCCTCTCCCTCCATCTCTCCCTCTCTGGGAGGGAGTGAGGGAGAGGGAGAGACAGAGGGAGGGAGAGGGTGAGACAGAGGGAGGGAGAGGGAGAGAGGAAGAGAAAGGGCGAGGGAGGGAGAGGGAAGGAGGACGAGACGTCTCTCCCTCTCCGTCTCCCTCCCCCTCCCTCTCTCCCTCTCCCTCCCTTCCTCTCCCTCTCCCTCTCCTAGAGGGAGGGAGGGAGAGGGAGAGACAGAGGGAGAGGAGAGGGGGAGTCGGAGAAGGAGGTAGGGAGAGGGAGAAGGCGAGAGGGTGCCTGCTTCCCTCTCTGTCTCCCTCCCTCCCTCCCTCCCTCTCCGTGTCCCTGTCTCCCCCCTCTCCCTCTCCCTCTGTCTCTCCCTCTCTGGGAGGGAGAGAGGGAGAGGGAGAAGGAGGGAAAGTGATGGAGGGAGGGAGAGGGAGAGAGGGTGAGGGAGAGAGGGAGAGAAGGAGGAGAGAGGGAGAGGGAGGGAGGAAGAGAGCTCTCCCTCTCTCCCCCCTCTCTCTCCCCCTCCCTCTCTCCCTCTCCCCCTCTCCCTTGTCTTTGCCTCTCCCTCCGTCTCTCCCTCTCTGAGAGGGAGTGAGGGAGACGGAGAGACGGAGGGAGAGGGAAAGGGAGGAGAGGGAGGGAGGGAGGGAGAGACGTTTCCTCCCTCCCTTTCCTCCCTCTTCTCCCTCTCCCTCTCCCTCTCCGTCTAACTCTCCCGCTCCCTCCATCTCTCCATCTCCCTCACTCCCTCCCAGAGGGAGAGGGGAGGGAGAGAAGGAGAGGGAAAGAGGAGAGGGAAGAGGGAGAGGAAAGAGGCAGAGGAAAGAAGCAGAGGGAAGAGGCAGAGAGGGAAGAGGGAGAGAGGGAGAGGGAGAGAGAGGGGGAGAGAGGGAGAGACGGAGAGAGGGAGAAAGAGAGAGGTCTCTTCCTCCCTTTCCCTCTCTCCTCCTTCTCTCCCTCTCTCCCACTCTCCCTCTTCCCTCTCCCTCTCTCCCCCCTCCCTCTCTCCCTCTCCCCCTCTCCCTCGTCTCTCCCTCTCCCTCCATCTCTCCCTCTCTGGGAGGGAGTGAGGGAGAGGGAGAGACAGAGGGAGGGAGAGGGTGAGACAGAGGGAGGGAGAGGGAGAGAGGAAGGGAAAGGGCGAGGGAGGGAGAGGGAAGGAGGGCGAGACGTCTCTCCCTCTCCGTCTCCCTTCCCCTCCCTCTCTCCCTCTCCCTCCCTTCCTCTCCCTCTCCCTCTCCTAGAGGGAGGGAGGGAGAGGGAGAGACAGAGGGAGAGGAGAGGGGGAGTCGGAGAAGGAGGTAGGGAGAGGGAGAAGGCGAGAGGGTGCCTGCTTCCCTCTCTGTCTCCCTCCCTCCCTCCCTCCCTCTCCGTGTCCCTGTCTCCCCCCTCTCCCTCTCCCTCTGTCTCTCCCTCTCTGGGAGGGAGAGAGGGAGAGGGAGAAGGAGGGAAAGTGATGGAGGGAGGGAGAGGGAGAGAGGGTGAGGGAGAGAGGGAGAGAAGGAGGAGAGAGGGAGAGGGAGGGAGGAAGAGAGCTCTCCCTCTCTCCCCCCTCTCTCTCCCCCTCCCTCTCTCCCTCTCCCCCTCTCCCTTGTCTTTGCCTCTCCCTCCGTCTCTCCCTCTCTGAGAGGGAGTGAGGGAGACGGAGAGACGGAGGGAGAGGGAAAGAGAGGAGAGGGAGGGAGGCAGAGGGAGGGAGGGAGGGAGAGACGTCTCCTCCCTCCCTCTCCTCCCTCTTCTCCCTCTCCCTCTCCCTCTCCCTCCAACTCTCCCGCTCCCTCCATCTCTCCATCTCCCTCACTCCCTCCCAGAGGGAGAGACGGAGGGAGAGGCAGAGACAGGGGAGAGGGAGAGAGGAAGAGGGAGAGAGAGGGGGGAGAGAGGGAGAGGGAGAGAGGGGGAGGGAGAGAAGGAGAGGGAAAGAGGAGAGGGAAGAGGGAGAGGAAAGAGGCAGAGGAAAGAGGCAGAGGGAAGAGGGAGAGGAAGAGGGAAGAGGGAGAGAGGAGAGAGGGAGATAGGGAGAGGAAAGAGAGAGGGAGAGGGAGGGAGAGGGAGAGAGGGAGGGAGAGAGGAAGAGACAGAGGGAGAGCGAGAGAGGGAGTGGGAAAGAGGTAGAGGGAGAGCGGAACAGGGAAAGAGGTACAGGGAGAGAGGGAGGCAGCGAGGGAGGAGAGGAAGCAGGGAGAAAAGAGAGAAAGAACACACCGTCTACATTTCTGTCAAATGACACCGGGGATCCTTACACAACCAGGAGAAAGTAACACAGGGAGGCTCTTTCTCAGCTGGAACTGGAACTGCAGACGGGGCCAAACACCACCAGGCTGGCCACACGTGTCCAGCCGCCGCTCCAGCCCCGTCAGCCGTGAGTCCAGTCACCAGGGCTCTGAGTGTCTGCTCCAGGGAGCTGGGGTTCACCCTCTCACCCGGGAGGCCGGGCCAAGAGAGCAGGGCCCCGGGCTGGACACATAGGGGAAAACGCATCCCCACAGGACAGCTTGTGCGAGCAGATTCAGCTACCAGATTCTAGAGGCCCGGGACCACCCTGTGGCCCGTGAAACCCAGGAGCCACGAGGGTCTTGCAACGTGATTCCTGTCCGTTGGACTGTAAAGTTTATGTAGGGAATCTTGGAAACAGTGGTAACAAGGCTGAATTGGAACGAGCTTTAGGCTATTATGGACCACTCTGAAGTGTGTGGGGTGCTAAAAACCCTCCCGGCTTCGCTCTCGTTGAATGTGAAGATCCCCGAGATGCAGCCGATGCTGTCCGAGAACTAGATGGGAGAACACTAGGTGGCTGCCGAGTAAGAGTGGACCTGTCGAATGGGGAAAAGAGAAGTCGAAATCGTGACCGCCTCCTTCTTGGGGTCGTCGCCCTCGAGATGATTATGGGAGGAGGAGTCCTCCACCTCCCGCACATCTCCAAGATGGAGAGCCTTCTCCGTCAGCCAGAGCAGGTCCCTTTCTAGATATAGGAGAAGAGAGAGATCCCTGTCCCAAGAGAGAAATCACAAGCCGTCCTGATCTTTCTCTAGGTCTCCTAGCCGATCTAGGTCAGATGAAAGGAAATAGAAGACCACTTTGCAAGAGGAGTGGTGTACAGGCAATAACTTCATTTGGCAGGAGTATGTACAGAAAATTCAAGTTTTGTTTGAGACTTCCGAAGCTTGGTGCACTTTTTAAATGTTTTAGTTGTTCACATTTGTTTGTCTCTTGGGACAGTGACACATAAAGGTGTCATTCTCTATGGTTTGAAATGGGTCCTGGGAGGCATGTAATATGAAGAATTGTTACCTTACAATGTTCCCTTAAGCAAAATTGAACTTGCTTTGAATTTTTGGTCTTGCCTAGACTGATAATAAAACTCTAACTCCTGCCCACCTAAAGTGTGATGTTTACTATTATGGAAACAACACTGGCAAACATTGAAAAGACTTTCTGTAGCTGGGATATGGTATGCAGCTGTAGTTAAGCAAGCAGTCTTTAAAAGGTGCTGTGAACCCAAGCCAGCAGGTAAAAATGAAAGCCGCACCCTTACCCTAGATTAGAGGTTTAAAAATTCCACTAGTCTTCACACCGGACAAGAGATTGTCCAGGGAGTTTAAAATCTAAGAAGTTTCAAGGAAGTTAGTTTACCTTTGAGTTAGGTCATACGTCCCCTCTGTGATTGCTGTACATGAATACATAGCTCTTTGTAATATTTTTTGGAAATTTGAGATTATCAAGATACCAATGTCCTGCCAGATTAAGAGTATATTGTAGAGCTGAACTTTGAGTTACTGTGCAATTTTTTTTTTTCATGCTGTCATTTGTAATATGTTTTGTGAGAATCCTTGGGATTAACGTTTTGGTTGCAAAAGAAAAAAAGAAAAGAAAAGAATCCGCCTGCCAATGCAGGGGACACAGGTTCAAGCCCTGGTCCGGGAAGATCCCAGGTGCCGCAGATCAACTAAGCCCGTGGGCCACAACTACTGAGCCTGCACTCTAGATCCTGGGAGCCAGAACTACTGAGCCCCCGTGCCACAACTACAGAAGCCCACACGCAACGAAGACCCAACGCAGCAAGAAAAAAAAGACGATACTGGCCAGGTGATCAAGGGTAAAATCGTTTGTCATAAGTCCCGTTGATGGTGTGTATCCTTGATGTGACCTGAGGAGAATGGCATTTTTATCTCTGTTTGGGTCTTCCGCCCCAAACCCCATAACTCCAGACCAACCATAAGAAAACATCAGAAAACAAACAGACTAACAAATTGAGGGACAAAACACCTGACCAGTCCTCCTCAAAACTTTCAAGGTATCAAAACCCAGCGACGTCTGAGAAATGTCACAGCCCAGAGGAGACTGGGACAGAAAAAGGATGTTAGGGGAACACTAGGGAAATTCTAATAAAGTGTGGACTTTAGTTAATAACAATGTATCCATCTGGGTTCCTTAGTTGGATAAACATGTCACACTAAGGTACTAATGAGTTGGAAATAGGGGTACTGGGTCAGGGTCCACGGCACTCTGTACACTCTGTACAGATCTTTGCAACTTTTTTGTAACTCTAAGCTCTTGTAAAATTAAGCGAGTACTGAACAGAGCTAAGAATGTTATTTCCCTGATTTGAACATGCCTGAGTTTCTTTTCATGGTCACATTTTTGCTATTTGGATGTGTCTTGGAATCAGTAGCAAAGGAGAGTTGCCAGCCCCTGGGAAGATGTGGGTGGTTCGCAGGTGGCTTGCTCTGGAGCTGAAGACCACGGTGGGAAGTCTGCAGCCTCGGGCTGCACTTAGAAACATGGGAGGGGATGGGCCAGCTCAGTTAGGGATGGAACCTATAAATAAAACTTTTTTCTTTTCCGTTATGGCTTATCACAGGATACTGAATATAGTTCCCTGTGCTAGACAGTAGGACGTTGTAGTTTATCCATCCTATATTTAATAGTTTGCATCTGCTAACCCCAAACTCCCAATCCAACCCTCCCTCACTGTTTCTCCCCCTTGGCAACCACAAGTCTGTTCTCTATGTCTGTGAGTCTGTTTTTGTTTTGTAGACGAGTTCATTTGTGTCGTATTTTAGATTTCACATATAAGTGAGATCATATGATATTTGTCTTTCTCTTCTGACTTACTTCACTTAGTATGATAATCTCTAGGTCCATCCACGTTGCTGCAAATAGCATTATTTCATTCTTTTTATGGCTGAATAATATTCCATTGTATATATGTATCACATCTTCTTTATCCATTCATCCATCAGTGGACATTTAGGTAGCTTCCATGTCTTGGCTACTGTAAATAGTGCTGCAATGAACGTTGGGGTGCATGTATCTTTCTTTCTTTCTTCTTTCCTTCTTCCTTTCTTCCTTTCTTTCTCTCTCTTTCTTTCTTTCTTTCTCTCTCTTTCTCTCTTTCTCTCTTTCTTTCTTTCTTTTTTCTTTCTTGTTTTATTGTCACACGGCATGTGAGATCTTAGTTCCCTGACCAGAGATGGAACCCACGCCCCCTGCACTGGAAGCATGGATTCTTAACCACTGGACCACCAGGGAAATGCCAGGGGTGTATGTATAGTTTTGAATTAGAGTTTTCTCCGGATCTATGCCCGGGAGTGGAATTGTGGGACCCTATGGCAGCTGTATCTGTTCCTGCACGCCTCACATCAACCACCTGCACTCCAATCCTTGCTCTCAACGTCATCTTCAGGGAACCCAACCTGCGACAGGGACCTTGACAAGAAGAAATGGCTCAGGGAAAAGCTACCTGCACAGGGAGGAGATAGAGACCATCGCCCCTGGGGTGCGGAGGGGAGAGTGGGTGCAGAGGTTTGTCATTTCACCCCCGATACTCATCTCAGCCCTCCTGGCTGCCCCACTCTAGGTCACCTCGGGATACAGAGGTGACCCGGTTAGAGTCCCTGCCTGTGCAGGAATCGGGGCACCAGCGGGTCTGAATAATATTAGTGCAGGGTCTCCCCCGTGGCACTGGGGTTATTCGGGGCGGGTCATCCTCTGCTGAGGGCCCCTCCTGGGCACTGTGTGGGGTTTAGCAGCATCCCTGGCCTCACCCATTTGATTCCAGGGGCCCTCCCTCCCAGTTGTGACAATCACAGATTTTCCCCACACATCACGGAAGAACTGGGTGAGGCGGGGGCAGGATGGCTCTGGGCGAGGACAGCTGTGTTGAAGCAACCAGCCTGGCCCAGGGCAAGGTCTGCCCCAATCCCGTCAGCGCCTGCATTTAGAACTGCCCCTTTCCTCTCCCACCTCCCCTGCCCTGCAGTGGTCTCCGAGACATCATCCCCATGTAATAAATCACACCTTCTCAGTTTACTGTTTGCTGCCCTCGCTAGAACGTGAGCTCTTTGAGGACAGGGATGCTGTTATGTCCCCAGCACCTAGAAGAGTGTCTGCTGTGTAGTAGATGCTTCATAAATACTTGCTGAATAAAGGAGTTGAATAAAGGGATGAGTGGATGAATGAATGAAGGTTACAATGGAAGGAGGGGGGAGATTCCCTTTCTGGCTCTCGGGGGTTGGGAGATCAAGTGAAAGATCTGTCCTAAATAGGCTGACCAGCCTTCTGGGGTTCCCCGGGACTGAGAGTTTCCCCAGAGTTCCAGCGCTCAAACCTGAGCGGTCCTGGGCAAACTGGGGGCGGGTGTTGGTCACCCTATCTAAACACAGTAACAATTCCAGCTGCAATAGCAATGGCCAATGACCTCTACGGTCTTATTGACCATGCACAGTTCTCTACCTGGCGGGGAAGGGTGGGCCGGGATTGGAATTCTGGTGATCCAGGGCGGGTGAGGGCACACCCCGGGCTTGTGGAGGGGAGTCCAGGAAGGTTCTGGAGGAAGTGACAGTGACACAGGAGGGAGGGAGGAGTCTAAGGAAGAGCATCCCACATGACAACCTGTGCCAATGGCCCTGGGCCCAAGGTCACACCTGACCAGGGCTTGCTTTTTTTTTTTTCTAATTTACTTTTCCCCACATGGATATGCAATTGTCCTAATGCCATTTATTGAAAACTCCTTAATTTCCCCACTTTCTATCATATCAAGTTCTCATATATCTGTTTCTGGACCTTTTTTCTATACCATAGAGCTATACGTCCCATCCTTGCACCACTAGGGCTGTTTCATCACTATAACTTTATTTATTCATTTTGTTTTGGCCGTGCTGTGTGGCATGTGGGATCTTATGTCCCTGACCAGGGATCGAACCCGCGTCCCCTGCAGTGGAAGCTCAGAGTCTTAATCACTGGACCTCCAGGGAAGTCCCCAGGGCTTGCTTTGACATCCATGGAATGGTGGCAGGTGGGCACGGGGAGCAGCTGTCTGTGAGCCATCCTGGGTAGAAATGCAGGGTGGAGGGGAGGACAGATGGAGCTGGAGGGGAAGAAGCGGAGGAGGGAGGGAGGAAGGGAGGGAGGCCGGGCGAGAGACAGACAGAGAGTTTCCGGAGACAATAGCTCTGGCCGTGTCCTAGGGCATGAAAGCTGAAAATAGCTCCTAGTGCCGGGAGCCTTGGAGCCGGAGGCTGGGAGCCAGGGTGACTGGCTCTCCTCCCTGGTGTGCGTGTGTTGCGGGGGGGGTGGGTGGCTCTGGGCTTCTCAGGCTGGGAATGGGGTGCACAGAGCAGGAACGGAGCAGGGACCCTTCTCTCTGGAACCTCGTGGGCCATCCTCAGCTCACAAAGCTGAGCCACTCCTTGCCCTACGAGTGGGGGGCTTATCCTCCCTGTCCCCTGGATCATACCCCCTCACACACAACTTCCCCGTGTGTGTTCCCAGCAACCAAGAGAATCTGTTTTTAAAAGATTTGGGGGAGGGGGGTAACCATACAAACAAGAGCAGAATGGATACTTTTTCAGGATATGAATGGCTCTGTGTAAGCCCACCCCCAGGGTAACCACAGTCCTGACCTCTAACACTCTTGACGAGTCAGCCTTGGTCTGGGCTTGCGGACCCACGGAAGCTTCCTCATTCCCTCCTTCAGATCCCGACTCTCCCTCGGCGTCTTTGTGAGAAGCACCCGGGGAAGTGGGACTGCTAGGCTGTACTGCTGCTAGAACTCCACCTGGGCTCCACCAGGCTCCAGCCCCCCGCCCTGTCCACCTAACTGACCCTGAGGCACCTCAACTGGTAGGAGCAGCATCACCTTCCCTCCTGGGACTCGTGATACTTAAGGGAGACACCGAAAGACAAGCCTTTGGCTCCCTGGCTGGCAAAGAGCAGGTACTCAATTGTCATAAGTGTCCGTATCACTGAGGGTTCTCCAGACAAACAGAATCCATATGGGGTGTGTGTGTATATACACACACACGTACATATGTACAAGCATACAAAAATATACAGCTGTGTACATATGCAGTATGCGTACACACATATACACATATAGTATATACAATACACACATACATATATACACACATATAAAATGCAGTTTGTATATATACAGTATGTATACACACATATACACACAATATAGACAATACACACATACATATACACTATACATACACACATATAAAATGCATAGTTTGTATGTATACAGTATGTACACATACGTATAACATATGCAATATACACACCTAGGTACATATATAGCATACGTATATACACACATACAAAGATATTTAGGTGTGCATATAGACAGTATACATACATACACATATAATATATGCAATACATACACGTACATACATATAGACACACATATACACCTACATATAAAAGCATATAGCATAAAAATATATATGTACTGTATATAGAAATTCATCGTATATATACATACATATATCATATATATAAGATATATACACATACATATATACAATGTGTACACACACACACCTATATGTAAATATGCGCATGTACATACACATATAAATTCATACGCAAGTGTGTATATAATAGTATATTCATATATACATATAATACCTAGAAACATATTGGGGGGGAGGTGTCACGGTACGTCAAGGGCGGGAGTCGAACCCGCCACCCCAGGCCCCGAGGGGTCTCCCCGGGTCTCCACTTCGGGCCGGTGGGTGTGGCCGGGGGGGGGGCAGCTGAAGACGTGCGTGCGTGCTTGCGTGCGTACGTGCGTGCGTGCGTACGTGCGTACGTGCGTGCGTGGGGGCGGGTCCACGGGGCGGGAGGCGCTCGCTGCGAGTGAGTGGTTCAGCCGGGCCCCGGCTCATTGTGCTTGCCTCACGCCGGCCCCAGTTGGCAGCAGCGCTGGAGGCCCCGGGCCTGTGACCACAAAGAGGGAGCCGGGGGCCGGACGGGAGCAGGCCGGCGGCGGCGGCGGCGGCGGCGGCGGCGCCGGCTGAGGCCCAGGCCAGGCTCCCTCCCCTCAGCCTCCCGCCCGCCCGCCTGTCCCGCCCCCGCCGGCGGCGCCCCGCCCCTCCCCCAACCGCCAGACTAGCCTGGTGCGGGGGCCGCGCGCGAAAACGTGGGGGAGAAGCTGAGGCTGGAGTCGCCCGTGGTGGCCGAGCCCGCCGTCTACCCATGGCTGCTGCTGGTCTACGTGAGTGCCGCCCGTCCCCTCTTCCCGGACCTCCACCTCTCTTCCCCCACGGCGCGCGCTGAGCCCACCGAGTAACGGAGCGACTCGAGTCGCCAGACCCTCTTTGGAGCCCCCCTTCCCGCCCTGCCTGGTTCTCCGCGGCCGTTTCCAGCCCCCGCGCGCAGGGTGGGCAGAGGGGAGCCGGGGCCGGCCGGGGCCACAGACTCGGCAGCGGGGACCCCGCGCTTCCGAGGGGCGCCCGAGCCGGTCTGCCGTTGGCCCTGTAGGGCTGGGGACCCAGGTCCGCCCCCTCCCCCCGGCCTGGACTGCCGGCGGGCTTGCCCTTCCATACTTTATGATCTGACACGTCGGGTTTCTTTTTCCTGGCCAGCTTTACCATTACCTGACCAGCTTTCCCAGCATCCCCTGATAATGTGTTAGATATTCAAGTTTTAGGGCCCGGTCCCAGCCCTATGGAATCAGCAACTCTGGTGGGGCTCAGTGATCTCTGTTACAACAGGCCCTCCAGATGATTTTTATTCACCTTAAAGTTTGAAAATATCTGCATTGTCAGCTGGCCGAAGCGTCCACCAGCAGGTGAAGGGGAGTGGCGCCTGGAAAAGATAGGGACTAGCCAAGGTAAGTACAGTAGCATTTGCCATGGTAGTAATGGAGAATGCCTTTTCTCCACTGGTTGGCACAGACTAGTATCTGGGAGCAGTGGCAGGGTTATTTAGGATGCTTTACATTGCAGTGTAGAGTGACCGCTGTCCTGGTTTGCCAGGGACTTCCCCTGTGTGAGCACTTAAAATCTCATCCTGGCAAACCCCTTAGCCTTGGGTTTGATAAACTTAGGGAATAACATGAAATTTAGGGGAAACATGATCTAGGTTTTGGGCAAGTCACAAGTGCTAATTAAAGCTAAGCAAGTATGGACAACATCTAGCCTTCTTTACCCCTTTGCGGGGAGGTAAATCTTGATTGGGTGAGAGGACTTATTGTTAAGAGATCTTTGTAGAAACATCCCCTTCTGCTTAGTCCGCTGGTTCTCCGTTCTGGCTAGACATTGGCATCGTCTGAGGAGAGTTAAAAGGATTGTATTGGTCTAGCATGACCAACCGTCGGTGTGAGGGTTTTTAAAAAGTGCTTCAGAGGATTCTAATGTGCAGCCAAATTTAGGTGCCACTGCTTAAGCTTTTGAACCGCTGCTACGTATTTTCACCTCATCTTGCTGTGAGAATATCCAACTGTAGTTGAGGTTTGTTGTTTTTCTTTTTCTTTTTTTAACTGTCTTATTATAAGATTTACTGTCTTAAATAAGATTGAATGGACAGAAAATCCTGCTAGTCCATCTGGTATAGCTGGATACCCAGAGTAATATCGTTAAGATATGTACCATTTAAGTATTGTGACTGGCCTTTTAAAAATTAACATATGCATTAAATTAGTATTGATATTATAGATCTCTTTCGAAGTTGTCATGTTGGGGAGCTATACCTCTAATCTGCTGCCATTGCTAAATATCTGGACACCTCTTACTAGGAATTGCTTTTAAAAATCTTTAGGGATTAAAACCAAGATTGCTGTATTATTTGTACTGGGACCACAAAAACCTCACAGAGTTCCCCCGCTGTACCTTCTACCCCCATCTCTAACCCTTGGCAACTTCTAATCTGTTCTCCATCTCCACAGTTTTGTTATTTTAAGAATAATATGTAAACATAATCATGAATTACTTAATCTTCGGAGATTGGCTTTTAAAAACTTTTCCCTCGGCATCATTCCCTTGAAGTTCATTTCAATTTTTGCATATATTAATAATTTGTTCCTTGTTGTTGCTCGGTAGTATTCTATCATAAGATTTTATCACAATCTGTTTCAACATTCACCCATTGAAAGACATTTGGGGAGTTGCCAGTTTGTGGCTATTAGAAATAAAACTGCTATGAACATTTATGTGTAAGTTTCTGTGGGAACTTCATTAAGTTTTTGTTTCTTTTGGATAAATGCTCAAGAGTACAATTACTGCATTGTAGGGTGAATCTACTTTTAGGATTAAAAGAGACTGTCAAGCTGTTTCTCAGAGTGGCTAAACCATTTTATTTTCCCACCAGTGATGTGATATAATTTTTCTACGTACTCGCTAGCATTTGATGTTGTCACTATACTTTAATTTTAGTTATTCTCTGATATCTCATTATGGTCTTAATTTGCATTTCCCTGATGGCTAACGATGTTGAACATCTTTTCATGTGCTTCTTTGCCATGTGTATATTCTCTTCCATGAAATGTCTGTTCCTGTCTTCTGCCTATTCTCTAGTTGGATTTTTTTAAGTTGTTTGGAGAGTTCTTTGTATATTATAGATACAAGTCATTTGTCTCCTATGGGATTTTCAAATATGTTTTCCCACTGTGTAATTTGAGTTTTCATCCACTTAAAAGGATCTTCTATGAAGCATTTTTAACTCATTTTGATGAGATCCAATTGATCAGTTTTTGCTTTTATTGATCATACTTTCGGTGTCAAGTCTAAGAATTATTCACCTAGTTCTAGATGCCAAAGATTTTCTCCTATTTTTTTTTTCTAAAAATGTCCTGCTTTTACATTTAAGATTATGATCCACTTTGATTTAATTTTTGTGTAAGATGTGTAAGGTTTAGGTTAAGGTTCATTGTTTGTTTGTTTGTTTTTGTCGAGGGATGTCCAACTGTTTCAGTACCATTTTTTGAAAAGTCTATTCTTCCTTGATAGCTTTTGCACTGCTGTCAAAACCAAGTTAAATGTATTTGTGTCAGTCTATTGCTGGGTTCTCTGTTCCATTCCATTGATCTATGTATCTACCCTCCATCATTACTGCGAAATCTTGAAATTGGGTAGATTAATTCCTCCCATTTTAATCTTCCTTTACAAATTGTTTTAGCTATTCTTCAGCCTCTTCCTACCATATAAATCTTAGAATAAGCTTGTCTATATCCACAAAAATCTTGAGGGCATTTTAAGAGTAATTGTGTTAAGCCTCTTAACTTGGGGAGAATTGACAGCTTTATTATGTTGTGTTTTCTAATCCATGAACAAGGTATGTCTCCCTATTTGTTTGGGACTTTTAAAATTTTCTTCATCAGCATTTTGTAAATTTTCAGTATAGAGGTCCTATAAATGTCTTATTGGGCTTCTATTTAAGTATTTATTTAGGTCAGTTGTAAATGGCATCACATATTTTTATTTAAGCTTCTACACATTTGTTATTAATATATAATTTGATAAAATTGTGTGGATCTTGTACTCTAAAACATTTACAAACTAATATTATTTCTCAAGCTTTTTGTGGATTCCTTGGTATTTTCTCCATTTAGATTATCATCTCATCTTCAGATACAGACAGTTTTAGTTTTCCTTATTCAATATAATAGGATATATTACTATTCAACATTCAGGAGGATATATTCCTTCCTATTCAACATAGTAGGAATAGTTCTTTCATCTTTTAAATAAACTTTTTAAAAATTTAACTTTTAAATGTATCTGTTTATTTATTTTTGCTTTATTTTCTTACTAGAACCTCCAGTAATATATTTAATAAAAGTGGTGAGAGCAGATATCGGTGCCTTGTTTCTGATCTTACAGAGAAAGCGTTCAGTCTTTCACAGTTAAATATAATGTCGGTATAGGTTGTTTGTAGATCATCTTTATGAGTTTCAGTATGTTCCTTTTCTACTCCTAGTTTGCTTGGAGTTTCTTTTCTTCTCTTTTTAAAATCATGAATGGGATTGGATTTTGTCAAATGCTTTCTCTGCATTAATGATTAGGATCACATGACTTTTCCCCCTTAATCTATTGGATATGGTAGATTACATTGTTTGATTTTCAAATATTTAACCAACTTTGCATAACTGGAATAAATACCACTTGGTCATGGTATATTATTCTTTTTATATATTTCTGGAGTTAATTTGCTCATATTTGGCTGAGGATTTTTACAGCCAATTTCATAAAAAATACTGGCCTGTAGTTTTCTTCTTTCTATACTATCCCAGTCTGGTTTTGGTATCAAGGTAATACTGGCTTCATAAAATTAATTAGGAACTGTTCCCTCTACTTCTGTTTCTTATCAAGTCATGTAAAATTGGTGTTAATTCTTTAAGTCTTGGGTAAAAGTGAAACATCTAAGCCTGAATATTTCTTTTGGGAGTTTTTAAATGAAAAATCAGTGTTTCTCACAGTTACAGGAAAATTGAGATTGTCTCTTTCATCTTGGCTGAGTTTTGGTAGTTTTGGGTGTAGACGCATTGGTCCATTTCATCCACATTTTTGAATTTATAGTGTAGACTTGTTCATAATAACTTGTCCCTTATTAACCTGCAGGATATGTCATGGTATCCCTGGTTGCATTTCTGATATCTGTGATTTGTGCCATCTCTCTTTTTATCTTGATCAGTCTTGCTACATCTTTCTTGATGAGATTGTTTATTTTGAAGAACCAGCCTTTTGTTTCATTGATTTCCTCCCCCCCCCATTTTCCTGTTTTCAGTTTCATGGATTTTTGTTTCATCTTTATTATTTCCTTCTTTCTGCTTGTTTAGTGTTTTTTCCTCTTCTGTTTTTACTATTTTAATATAGAAAATTAGACTATTTCTTTGAAATATTTTCTTTCCCAATTTAGTGCTATAAACTTCCCTTTCAGCATTGCTTTCACTTCATTCCACAAACGTTGATCTGTTATATCTCCATTTTCTTTTATTCTATGCATTTAAAAATTTTTCCTTGACTTTTTACCCATGAGTTATTTGGAATTGTGATGTTTAGTTTTCATGTGATTGAAGATTTTCCTGTTGTCTTTCTGTTATTGATTTCTAGTCTGGTTCCATTATGGCTAGAGAACATACTCTCTATGATTTTAATTCTTTTAAATCTGCTAATGTTTTTTTTTATCACCCAGTGTATGGTATATGAGTGAATGTTCCATGGACACTTGAATATGTATTCTGCTTTTATTGAGTGTGTTCTTTAAATGTCAGTTATATCCTGTTGATTGATGATGTTTTCAGTTCTTCCATACCCTTGCTGATTTTTGTCTCTGGGAGTTCTATAAATTGCTGTGTTGAAGTCTCAAATAATAATTGTGGATTTGAAATTCTCTCCTTTTACCTTTTTCAGTGTTTGCTTCATGTGTTTTGAAGTTCTGTTGTTTGGTGCACACACATTTAGTATCACTAGGTCATCTAGGTGGATTATTCCTGTTATCTTTATGTAATGACCCTCTTTGCCCCTAATAATTTCCTTTGCTCTGAAATCTACTTTATCTGATATTAATATAGCCATTCCTGCTTTTTCTGATGAATGTTCACATGATATACCTTTTTCATCCTTTTACTTTGAACTACCTATATCATGATGTTTAAAGTAAGCTTCTTATAGACAGTATAGAGTTGGATCATGCTTGTGATTTTTTCATCTACTCTTCCAATCTCTGTCTTTGACTTGGTTATTTAGATCATTTACAGTTAATGTAATTATTGCTATGTTAAAGATTAGGTCTACCATTTTATTTTTTGTTTTGTCTTTTACCTTAGTTTCTCAATCCTGTGTTTCTCTTATTTTGCCTTCTTGTGGGTTACTTAAACATTTTTTGGTAAGTCCATTTTAATCTAATTTATTTATAATCATTTGTGTATACTGTTTGTATAGTTTTCTTAGTGGTTGCTTTTGGCCTTACACTATACATATGTAACTTATCATAGCCTACTGGAATCTGTCTTTTATTACTTCAAGTGAAGTTTCAAAATTTTACTTCCATTTAGGTCTCTTAATAGTCCCCAGTTTTAAAGTATGATTTTCTGTAGTATTTCCTTTATATACATTGAGAACCACATCAGACGGTGTCATAATTTTTGTTTGACCATCATAGGGAATTTAAGAAACTCATGAGACTAATGATAGTCTCTTATATTTATCCCACTTGTTTTCACCCATTCCATTGTTCGCCTTTTCTTTCTGAAGTTGCCAGTCTTCTGTTATTGTTTTTTATGTTTTCATAACAGTAGGTGATATCTGGGCTTTCCAGTGCCATTGGATATGAGTTTCAGGAAACACTGAGCCTGGCTCACTTAATGCTACTGAGTTGGAGGGTTTGTATACGTTGGGCCTGTTGGCACAGCAGATGCTAGCAGATTAGACTAATGCTGATGGGACTAGTGCCACAGGAGGATGCATTCCCATTCAGGCTATGCTGCTGCTACAGTAGATCAAATCCCCCTCTACCCCAAGTGTGGGGCAGTGACCTGCTGCTGTCACTGCTTCTTTATTAGGCTGCTTTCGCCTCAGGTGTGTGGTGGGATCCCTTGGAAGCTGCTGCTGCTGTGAATCACAGGGTTAAATTCATTTTAGAAATACTTAAATATAAATATATAGCCTGGCTCTTGTAGGACCTCTGTATTTGTTTTTTATTGCTTTCATACGAATTACCGCAAATTGAGTGACTCAAAACATCGTAAATTTATTACCTTACAAGTCTGACATTGGTCTCAGTTGAGTAAAGTAAAAGTGTTGGCAGGATCGACAGATGAATGGATAAAGCTGTGGCACATATATACAATGGACTATTACTCAGCCATAAAAAGAAATGAAATTGAGTTATTTGTAGTGAGGTGGATTGACCTAGAGACTGTCATACAGAGTGAAGTAAGTCAGAAAGAGAAAAACAAATACCGTATGCTAACACATATATATGGAATCTAAAAAAAAAGAAAAAAATGGTTATGAAGAACCTAGGGGCAGGACAGGAATAAAGACTCAGCCATAGAGAATGGACTTGAGGACACAGGGAGGGGGAAGGGTAATCTGGGATGAAGTCAGAGAGTGGCATGGACATATATACACTACCAAATGTAAACTAGATAGCTATTGGGAAGCAGCCACAAAGCACAGGGAGTGGAATCCTGCAGTGTTTGCTGATGGTCATTTGACTGGTGTGAGCTGAAACCTTTTTGACGTTGAATTTGCATGTGGCTAATAATTCCTTATACTGAGCTTTAGGCATGTCCTTTTTTTTCTTTTCCCTTTTTTTCTAAAGAGTGACTACAACTTCCCTCTTCATATTGACGTCTTGAATAATTTGTCATGTGTTGAATTTCCTTGCCTATTCCCTACCCCAGGGCATTTTTTGAGGGCAGGCGTCATTTACAGCCCAGCAGTCCTTGTGACTATTAAGCTACCATTAGCACTGGGTTTAAAGCTGCTGTTGTGGGAAAGAGCCACAAGGTGGCAGCATTATTTCGTTCTCAACTCTTGTTACTAGGGCAACAGAGTCTTCCTGGAGGTAGCGTTCCAAGGTTGTAAATTAGAGTGGAATGTGCTGGGACAAGCCCCCAGAAGTTTATGTCTCCTTACTTATGTTTGTTTTTTAAATTTAATTTCTATTTCTTATCGGAGTAAATTTGATTAGAGTGTTGTGGTTGTTTGGCTGTACAGAATCTGCTCAATGATTCATGCATATGTCTGTTCATCTTCGGATCCTGTTACCATGTATGTTATTACAGAATGTTGAGTAGACCTCCCTTGGTATTTGGTAGGTGTTTTGTCATTATATATTTTCTATGTATTCGTGATTATATAATTCATATAGTTTATATGTTATATGTTTATATACATTTAACATACATTAATCTATGTATGTTAGCCCCTTAGTCCTAAATTATCCATCCTCCCACCTTTCATTTTGGTTAACCATTAGTTTGTTTTATAAGTCTGTGAGTGTCTTTTTCTGTGGAAATATGTTCATTGGTAGCAATCTTAGGATAACATGTATAAATGATATCATAGGATATTTGTCATTCCCTTTTGACTGACTTAACCTAATATGATTATTTCTAGGCTCATCTGTAGTCCTGTAAACGGCACTGTTCATTTTTTTCCCGAGGCTACTATTCCATTCGGTACGTATACCACTTCTTCTTTGTCCATTTATCTGTTGATGGGCATTTTGTTTGCTTCCATGTCTTGCCTATTGTAAATACTGCTGCAATACACGATTTTCCATCCCGTGTCTTTTGGATTCTGGCTTTCACAGGTGACAGGCCCAATAGTGGGCCTTCCAGATCATATGGTGACTCACTTTTTACCTTTAAACACACTGCCATTCTGTTCCTATTATTGGCTGTTACCACTTTACATCCCACTTAGACCGAGAGGTTATGCTGTTCTCCACAACTTCTTCAACATCTATTGTTTGTTGACTTTTTGCTGATGGTCATTCTGACTGGTGTGAGGTGATACCTTTGTGTAGATTGGGTTTCCATGCGTCTGACAATTCCTGATGTTTTGCGTTTATCAATGTCCTTTTCATTTTTTTTTAAGATTGAGCTAAACTTACAACTTCTAATTGCCTTCTTGAAAAATTTGCCGCGTTTGGATTTTTTGGCCATTCCCTGCCCCAGGATATTTTTTGACGGCATGAGTCATTTACAGCCCTGCAGTCCTTGTGACTATTAGTGACCATTAGCAGTAGATTTGAGCTGCTGTTTGAGGAAACGGCCTTAGGGTGGGAAGACTTCTACGTTGCCAACTCTGCTTGCTAGGGAAACAGAACCTTGCTGCAAGTTGTGCTTTTAGGTTGCAGATTAGAGTGGAATGTGCCAGGACAAACCCCCATAAGTTTTAGCCTCCTTAATTCTTGTCTGTGTCTTTAAGTTGTAGTTTTTATCAGAGCAAACTTGATTGAAAAATGTCTTTTTTTCTAGGTGTACAGAATCTTGTTCATTTACACATATACATATATCTATTGATCTTTGGGTTCTTTTCCATGTAGGTTATTACAGAGTGTTGAGTAGACCACTCTTGGTATTCCATAGGTCTTTGGGGATTATATATTTTATATGTATTAGTATATGTGTGTTAACCCCAATATCCTAATTTATCCATTCCTCACACCTTTTCTTTGGCTTAACCATAAGTTTGTCTTCTCAATCTGAGATTGCCTTTCTCTGTGGAAATATGTTCATTTTTATGAATTTTCAGATAACATAAGTGACATCAAAAGGCATTTGTCTTTCGCATTCTGATTTACTTCACGTTGTGTGATTATCTCTAGGCTCATGTGTGGTGCTGCATATGCCATTCTTTTATTTTTTTTCGTGACTTATATTCCATTCTGTCTATATACCACTTCTTCTTTGTCCATTCATCTGTTTATAGACCTTTTTTTTGCTTCCATATCTTGGCTATTTCAATATTGCTGCAGTGCACATTTGCCTGCCTCTGTCTTTCTGATTCTGGTGGCCTTAGGTTATAGGCCCAAAAGGTGCCCTGCCGCATCATATGGTAGCTGAATTTTTACCTTTTAAAGCAGCTCCATTCAGTTTGTGTTAGTGCTGTTACCACTTTACATCCCACCAGCAGCTAGAAGGTACACAGTTCTCTACAAGCCCTTCAGCATTTATAGTTTGTAGACTTTTTGCTGATGGTCATTTGACTGGTGTGAGCTGAAACCTTTTTGGACATTGGATTTGCATATGGCTAAGAATTCCTTATAGTGAACTTTAGGCATGTCCTTTTTTTTCTTTTCCTTTTTTTTTTAAAGAGTGGCTACACCTTCCCTCTTCATATTGAGTTCTTGAAAAATTTGTCATGTGTTGAATTTCCTTGCCTATGCCCTACCCCAGGGCATTTTTTGAGGGCAGGCGTCATTTACAGTTTTTTTTTTAAATTTAATTTATTTTATTTTTTATTTTATTTTATTTTTGGCTGTGTTGGGTCTTCATTGTTGCGCACTGGCTTCCTCTAGTTGCGGTGAGCAGGGGCTACTCTTTGTTACAGTGCGCAGGCCTCTCATTGTGGTGGCTTCTCTTATTGTGGAGCACGGGCTCCAGGGTGCGTGGGCTTCAGTAGTTGTGGCACGCGGGCTCAGTAGTTGTGGCTCGCGGGCTCTAGAGCGCAGTCTCAGTAGTTGTGGCGCACGGGCTTAGTTGGTCCGCGGCATGTGGGATCTTCCGGGACCAGGGCTCGAACCCGTGTCCCCTGCGTTGGCAGGCGGATTCGTAACCACTGCGCCACCAGGGAAGGCCAAGAAGGTGTTTTTTAACGTGTAATTTGAGCAAGTGGTTCCGTGTTATTAACATGCCCGGGGCGGGGTGGGGGGTCGGTGTGACAGGCCTGCCCTCCTCTGCAGGTCTAGTTCCAGTCTCTGAAAGGCATTGAGGATTCTGTTTGAGGATTCTGTCTTCCTTTGTGTTTTCTGCTCCCCACGCTCCCTCCTGTAACCCCTTTCTGCCATCCCCACTCCCCCCACCCCCCCAGTCACACGTTGCAAACCCCAGACCCGTTTTTTCCGTTGTGATTAAACCGTCACCTGAAGCCGCCTCCAGGAGCCTCTGATCTGAACCCCCTAGTGGCATTAACGTGGCCCTTGTGCTATTAACTTCAGCCTCACAGACTTTCCCCGCTGAGAACAGCTTTGCTGGGCACTGAGGGTCTGTGACTTTTATCTCAGTTAGGCCGTTAAAAAACTGAAACATGGTTTAGATAAATAAATAACTCCTCCTTCCCTTCCTCCTGGCTCTGAGCTTGGAGCTGGTGAGCTGTCTGGGGAGAAGGTCACGGGATGGGGGCTGGGGGATGGGGAGAGAGGACAAGGTAACCGTGCCTGACACGGATCTGTAACTACACGTGGACAGAGCTCTATACTGAACGTGTCTGGTCCCTCCTTTGCTCCGAGGCGTTCCCGTTTTCTGGTTGGTGTGAGGGGTGGGGCAGAGTGGAAGGTGGACCAAGGTTGCAGTAGCTTTGTCTGACTCTAGGTCTGTGACATCCCCCTTCAAGCACATCCCTCTTCCCCACTGTCTCCCCATCTCTTCCCTCCGCCCCTTTCCGTGACTGTCTCCGTGTGTTTCCACCTTGTTGCTTTTCTGTGGTCCCTCTGTTTCTCTTTCACCCTCTACCTGTCTCCGCCTTTTGTCTCCTTCCGAACCTTCCAGCATCCCCTGTGCTGCGGTTGGTGCATGGTTTGGGGGATCGCCCTCCAACGCGGGCTGCAGGCGACTTGTCAGACTGCTTTGTGAAACCAAAAAATGTAGAAATCTTTCATTTCCTTGGCCTCTGAGGCTTCGCTGGGGTGGCGGGCAATTGGCAGGCCTGTCGGCTACACCCCACACTGGTCGTTGTTTCATATTCTTAGCTATAAAAGTGGGGATACAAATGGTACCTGCTTCATAAGGCCGTAGTGAGGATCCAGCAGGAAGTGGATGCGAAGCCCTGAGCACAGTGATTGATTCTCAGCAGATGCTCAATGAATGAAATCTCTTAAATGAAATAGTTTATTATAAAAATGTTTAGTCCGGGGTAAAAGTGGACCAGAACAATGAGCCCCCATGCATATACATCAGCCAGATTCGGTATGTTTCAACATTTTGTGTACCTGCTTTGTCCATCCCCTCTTCTTGTGGTTGCCGGAATATTTTAAAGCAATTAGCAAACCCCTCGTAGCATTTCAGCCCTATGTGCGTCTCTAAAAAATCTGAATGTTTTCTCATACAACCTTAAGACCTTTATGCCAACCAATGAAAATGATGATTCTTACTTTAATACTGAGTCCATATTCAGGTTTTTCTGATTAACTTTAAAATGTCCTTTTACTCTTGTGTTTTTTGAATCAGGATCCAAATATTGTTCTTGTATTGTAATTGGTAATAACATCCCATTAATCCAGAACAGCCCCCCACCCCACCCCCACCCCCACCCCCAGGTAATTGACGTATTGAAGAAACTGGGCCGGCTGTAGAGTGTTCCACATTCTGGATTTCTCTGTTTGCTTTTTCGTGGTGTCATTTAAATTGCACTTCTGCTTCCTAAATTTCCTATGAGCTGAAAGCCAGCTCCAACAGCTGGATTAGCGTGTTAGGTTCGGACTTTGTAGCAAGAGGCACATGACACGTAGGGGCCGCTCTGCCGTCCGTCACTTCTCTAAAGTGGGCTCAGGTGCGCTCAGCTCTCCGGCTCCTCACTCAGCTGTCATCTGCCATTCGTTTCATTTTCACTGACGATCTCTGCATAAATCGATTATTTTATTAGGAAGTTAGGAAGCGGTGAGTTTGCTAATCATGCCATTCCTTCCACGTTGACTGCTTTTTACTCATCCACTTGCGCTATATATTTGCCTGTAAAGACAGTCAGGTGCGGTTGGCAGATTTCTGCGACGTCTCCCGTGACTTTTAAAAGCCTCCAGGGGTTACTCCCAGGGGTAACCCGCTGAAAGAGATTTTGCAGATATAATTAAGGTTGTGTTCTGGGTGGGTTGAATTTGCTCACACCAGCCCTTTAAAAGCAGAGAATGTCCTCAGGCCGGCAGCAGAAGTCAGAGAGATTGAAGCAGGAGAAAGGTGGGACGCACCCTTGGCAACTTTGCAGGTGGAGGGGGCCCCATGAGAAGGATTGTGAGTGTGTCGAGGAGCTGAGGGTGACCCCTCCTCCTTGGCAGGCAGCAAGGGAACGGGGACCTCAGTCCTACAGCCCTCGGACCTGCATTCTGCCAACAGCATGAATGAGTTTGGGAGCAGATTCCTCCCTGGAGCCTCTAGATAAGAACCCAGGTTGCCAGCACCTTGATTCTGGCTTTGTGAGCCCCTAGGCAGAAAACCCAGCAGAGCCAGCCAGGACTTCTGACCTCCAGAACTGGGAGGTATTTATTAGCGGTGTTTTTAAGTCACTGAGTTTGTGGGTGTTTGTTACACAGCAATAGAAGACTAATAGAGCAGGATCAATGCTTAACTTCTTTGTTTTTAATTGCCGGTTTCCAGAATAAAAAAGGTTAAGTAAATGACAGCTGCCTTTATCTTCCTCATCCTAACATAGAAACCATACGTCTTAACGGACACCAATGAAGTGGATTCCTAATTTGCTGTCAGTAAAACTTACTCATTTAGAGATTGACAAGTGTCCTGGGTTTGGCTCATTGAAAGAATGGTTTTAAAGGGATACTGGTTATCAAATAGACAGTAAAATCAATTTGTCGGTTAAAATCAATTTGTATGGTTAAGATGTTTTGCTACCATTTTCTTCTGTGATATACTGAAATAATTTCATCATATGCAAGTGGGGCACATAACATTTGATAAATTCCATCTGTCTGTTGACAATCTACTCACTTCTCTGACTGCATACCCTCTCCTGTTAGAGAAGGATGTTTCCGATTATAAGGAGACTCCAAAATAGATGCTTAATTCATAAAGTATGCAAATGTTACTCTCATATATAAAGAACATCATGGTTAAAGTACTATGACGTCACATCATTATTGCCATGGAAGACATTTCATTTTCTCACACTGACTTCAGAGCTTAATCCAGAGTCTGAATATTGATCTTTTTGAATTCGTGTGAGAATTGGTGTCTTTGAAACATGGTTTTGGTCAAAACAAAATTTTGCAACTTTTACTCTTTGAAAAACAGCTTTATCGAGGCATGCTATTACATGTTATAAAATTCACTCACTATGAGTGTAAATTTGATGAGTTTTAGTAAACTCTGAGTTGTGCAGCCAGCACCACAGTCTAATTTTAAAACATTTCCATGTGTCAAAGAGACCCCCTGTGCCCACTTGTAGTCACTTCCTGCTCCCATCCCCAGGCAACCAATAATCTGCTTTCTGTCTCTATAGTAATTTTCCTTTTCTGAACATTTCATATGAGTGGAATCTTACAGGTTGTAGACTGTTTGTCTTTTGCACATGGCTTCTTTCATTTAACACCAGGTTTTGGAGGTTGATCCACGTTGTGTGTTCCGGTCTCTCGTTCCCTTTTGTTGCTGAATAATATTCCATTACGTGGATAGACCACATTTTGTTTATCCCTTCGCCAGTTGATGGACATTTGAATTATTCCCACTTTTGGTCTATTACAAACGATGCTGCTGTGTTCACATTCACGTACAAGTGTGGATGTATGTTTTCATTTCTCCTGGGTATGTAACTAGGAGTGGAATTGCTGGGCTGTATGGTGAATTCATGTTTAACTGTCTAAGGAATCACTAATTGCTTTCTAAATTATACTACATTTACATTCTCACCATCATTTTATGAGAGTTCCAGGTTTGCCATAGCCTCATCAACACTTGCTTTTGTCTTTGATTCTAGCCTTCCTAGTGGGTGTGAAGTGGTGCTTCATTGGGGTCTTGATTTGCATTTCCCTAACAGTTAGTGATATTGGACATGTTTGTGGTGATTAGCCATTCTTATATCTTCTTTGGTGAAATATCTATTTAAATCTTATGCCCATTTAAAAAATTGATTGTCTTTATTTATGTTATTTATCATATGTATAATTCACAAATACTTCCTCCCAGTCAGTGGCTTCTTTTTCATTTTCTTCATAGTGACTTTTGAAGTACAGAAGGTTTTAATTTTGAAGTCCAGTTTACAACTTTTTGAATGAATTTTAGTGTCTTATCTAAGAACTTTTTGCCTAACTGAATTATTCCCCAAAGATTTTTTTCTCTTTTTCTTCTAGAAGTGTTTTAGCAATTTAGCTCTTAGGTCTTTGTTTGATTTTTGAGTTGTCATGTATAACGTGAGGTAAGGGTCTAAATTCATCTTTTTTTGCATGTGGCTATCTAGTTGTCTGAAAAATGTTTGTTTTTTTGTTTGAAGATAAAAACGTTTTCTTCCCCCGTTGGATTGTCTTGGCACCTTTGTTAAAAATTGATTGACCATAAACTTAAGGACTTATGTCTGGACTCTTAGTTTTGTTCTGTTGATGTATATGTCTGTCCTTATGCTGGTCCCACAGTGTCTTGATTACTGTAGCTTTATAGTAAGTTTTGAAATCAGGAAATAAAAATCTTCTCACTTTATTCTTTTCTTTCTTTTTTTTTTCAAACTTGTTTTTGGCTCTTCTGGATCCTTTGCATTTCCATATGAATTTTAGCATCAGTTTTTCAATTTCTGCCCCCCCTCAAAAAAAAGCCTACTCAGATTTTGGTAGGGATTTTGTTGAATGTATAGATTTGGAGACAACTGTCATTTTAACAACATTAAGTCTTCCAATCCATGAATGAAATGTCTCTACAGTTGTTTACGTCGTCCCTAATTTCTCTCAGCAGTGCTTTGTAGTTTTCAGTCTTATGTGTCTTCTTAAATTTATTCACAAATATTTTAATGTTTTTGATGCTATTATGGATGAAATTGTTTCTTTAATTTCATTTTTGGTTGTTCATTGCTAGTACATGGAAATAGAATTGGATTTTGTATGGTGATCTTGTATCCTACAATCTTGCTGAACTAATTTATTAGTTCTAGTAGATTTGTGTATGTGTGTGAGTTCTTTAGGATTTTCTACATGTAAGATCCTGTCTCTGAATAAAAACAAATGTACTCCTTTCTTTCCAGTCTGGTGCCTTTTCTTTTCGATTTTTCCTTTTCACTTTAATTTCTTAAATATTTATTAACGTTGGTCTCAAACATATTTAGCATGCTTTCAAAGAACATTCGGGTTGAAAGAATGCATAAATTATATTTGGCGTTTGGGGCTAAGGCATAAGAAATATACTTGCCATGGACTTTGAAAAAAAAAGTATGTTTCATTATAAAAAGGATACATTGGAAAGACAGAAATTGCTACCTTACAAAGTTCTTTTTTTTTAAATTATTATTTATTTATTTATTTATTTATTTTTGGCTGTGTTGGGTCTTCGTTTCTGTGCGAGGGCTTCCTCTAGCTGCGGCAAGTGGGGGCCACTCTTCATCGCGGTGCGTGGGCCTCACTATCGTGGCCTTTCGTTGCGGAGCACAGGCTCCAGACGCGCAGGCTCAGTAGTTGTGGCTCACGGGCCTAGTTGCTCTGCGGCATGCGGGATCTTCCCAGAGCAGGGCTCGAACCCGTGTCCCCTGCATTAGCAGGCAGAGTCTCAACCACTGCGCCACCAGGGAAGCCCCAAAGTTCTTTTTAAAAGGATTTTCTAAGCAGGCCTGTAGAAAGAAAGATGGACACAGACATGACATAGAGACCTCTTTTTTTAATTTGGTAATTATATGCAAAATACAGGACCACAGAAGTACTGAAAAAAAAAATAAGCGACACAGAGGAAAACATTTTAGGTTTACTTTTTTGTCAGTTTCAAGGAACAAAGTTACCAGCCTATTTTATGATTATAAAATTATTGCTCGAAGTGCTTTGTGCTTCAAAACATGGTAGGTGGCTAAAATCTGCAAATACTTAACCTCTGTGCAACTTCTGACTTGAAGAGCAGAGTTAAATGATAGAACATCGAGCCCTTTTGCTTGTGGTCATAGAGAGGGAAATCTTAACCTGGGAACCCCCCTTCAGGCTTTGTTTTCTCTTTTGTTTCCACCTTTGTTTGGAAGAGTTTGTTTGTGTCCCTGTGCAGGGCCTTCCCCAGACAAACAGCCTCCCTGATTGACAGTCACAGATGGCCGCCGTCCCACCCTGTCTGACGTGTAAAACTTCCTCCAGCTGAGAGCCACCAGCCCCAAAAGAGAAGAAAACCTGAGGCCCCATTCAACCCTGCATCAATTATCCATGGCTTTGTGGAGACTTCTAGTGAGGGAAAGAGTTAAAGATCCATTTAAACTTTCAAACAGCAGAGGTAAACACTTGGCTAAGCACAGCTGATTGGATTTTCAATTGAAGAGGCCAGGCAGCCACAGGCAACGGGTGGTGAGGAACCCACAGAAATGATGGACACAGATTCTGCACTTTCAACTTGCATCTCTAGACAGAAATGCCGCCTAGAGAGGAAAGACACTGAAGAAGAGGGAAAGGCTGTGAGTCCAAACCCCACTGGTAGGCAGTCCTTTGGGCTGACTCCTTATCTGTGTTGGCTCCCACAAGCCTGGGTATTGGCGCCCCAGGTTGGAGACGCCACCTGCCCTGCCACGCAGCCTCTGCGGCTCTGAAAACTGGGGACATCTGAGAAAATTGTGGCAGCTTTCAAAGAGAGTAAAAAGGCTTAAACCAGTCCTATGAGAAATTTCGTTGTCTTTTTTGTTCGTTTATTTTAAACCAGTTTATTTGGGCCGGTTTTCCTCTTACAAGACATCATTCAGGTTCTAAGATCAGCCATGATTATCTCTTCCCAGAAAAATTCAGAAGAGCTACACTTCTGCTGGAATGGCACAGTCCTTTAACATCTGCTAATCACTAGAACTATAGGAACCCTGGCATGTGACCACCAGACCCCTGATCTGCCGGCTGGCAACTCTCTCTCTGATCTTGTAGGTGGTTGCTATTTAATTTTCCCTGAGCTCTTCTGAGCCCGTGGTTGATGGGAATTACTATTGGTTTAAGACAGTGATGGCCACCTGTGTACTAAACACAGCACTAGTATTTTCTATGCTAGTTAAAATAATGTGACCAAGTTTGCCCATCCCCCAAAAAGCAGAGCCTGAATAGGAGGTAGGCACTTCACAACTGCTATTTTCCGTCTGTCACCAGGAAAAGTTAGTGGGGAAATGAGCACGCCTCGGGTTTTTTTTTTTTTAATTTTTTTCTTTAAATTTATTTATTTATATTTATTTTTGGCTGTGTTGGGTCTTTGTTTCTACGCGAGGGCTTTTCTCCAGTTGCGGCAAGCGGGGGCCACTCTTCATCGCGGTGCGCCGGCCTCTCACTCTCGCGGCCTCTCTTGTTGCGGAGCACAGGCTCCAGACGCGCAGGCTCAGTAGTTGTGGCTCACGGGCCTAGTTGCTCCGCGGCATGTGGGATCTTCCCAGACCAGGGCTCGAACCCGTGTCCCCTGCATTGGCAGGCAGATTCTCAACCACTGCGCCACCAGGGAAGCCCTGGGTTTTTTTTTAATTGAAGTATAGTTGATAGAATGTTGTGTTAGTTTCAGGTGTACAGCAAAGTGATTCAGTTATACATATATATATTCTTTTTCAGATTCTTTTCCATTATAGGTTATTACAAGATACTGAATGTAGTTCCCTGTGCCATACAGTAGGTCCTTGTGTTTATCTATTTTATATATAATGGTGTGTATCTGTTAATCCCAAACTCCTAATTTATCCCTCCCCACGTTTCTCCTTCGGTAGCCATAAGTTTGTTTTCTATGTCTGTGAGTCTATTTCTGTTTTGTAAATCAGTTCATTTGTATCATTTTTTTAGATTCCATGTATAAGTGATACCATGTAATATTTGTCTTTCTCTGTCTGACTCACTTCACTTAGTATGATCATCTCTAGGTCCGTCCATGTTGCTGCAAATGGCATTATTTCATTCTTTTTCATGGCTGCATAATATACCATTGTGTATATATTGATATATACCACATCATCTTTATCCATTCATCTGTGGACGGACATTTAGGCTGCTTCCATGTCTTGGCTATTGTAAGTAGTGCTGGAGTTTGTTTTTTAAAAAAGCATATAAACTATACAATTCCTAGTTAATATATCATGATACTAAAATCCAGAATTTGGGGGCAGTGCACAGGTCTCTGCTTTATGTGCTTTGTTGAATGAGACTTTGAGAATCTAATATATATTAAGTGCTCCACTGGAAATGTCTTATTAAACAAAACAGCACATAGGGGAGACTAGAACAGCGTCAGGCCACAGAGGACTTTCCACCTGCCACCAGCTCACTCTGCAAAAGGATGGATGTGAAACCCACAGACCTCTGGCATGCCAGTATCAGACAGCTGTAAGGAGTGTTTACTACTGCCCAGAAGTCTCCGAAATTCTTGGAAGGGGCTACTGGTGATGTTTCAGCGCCATGAGTTTAGATCCCACGGCAAGTGTGGGGAAACCACTCTTAGCCAAAAGGAAAGTCTAGCCAATCAGCCAACATCTGCAACTGACTCAACTTTGTAGCTGTCTCGTTGCCTGGGTCCACATAATTAAGGGAAAATGCTACATGCTCTAGCAATATTAGCAAAGCTGGGGTCTTAATATATATTCCTAGAGAGTTCTAAGGACCCAGGAAACATCACCTCTACTGGAAAAGTTGACCGTCAGCTTTTTGAACTGACAGTAGAGGGATGATTGGGCGGGTTTAGGACTTTAGGAGCCCCAAACGCCTGAAATTCCAGGTGGCAGTGCACTGTCATTAATATCCCCTGGTTTTAGCTCTTTGGGAGATACCTTTTCTGAGGGTTTTATACATTATTTTTGATTTATTTTAGTATTCCTACTTCTAGTCAAAGTCAAGACCAGGAAATGTAGAGATATGCTATGAGGTGGTTCTCGGGCTTTGTTTGAAATCTACTAAAAATTCCGTCATTCGTTCAGTGACTTTCACTGTGTACCATGCATCCGTGAGTAGTACTGCTATGGGTGCCCCTATGGAGCTGACATTCTTTGTTTAATATACTTATTTAATTATTTATTTGGCTGCGCTGGGTCTTAGTTGTGGCACGTGGGATCTTTTAGTTGCAGCATGCGAACTCTTAGTTGTGGCATGTGGGATCTAGTGCCCTGACCAGGGATCGAACCCGGGCCCCCCTGCACTTAGCCACTGGACCACCAGGGAAGTCCCTGGAGCTAACATTCTACCGGGGGGTTGGGGGGGGGGGCGGGAGACAGACCAACGAATACACACTGTCCGCACAGTAGTAAATGTTGTGGAGAATTGTAGAGGCCAGAGGGGGGCAGGGCTTGCCGGTATGTGCGGCAGTTTCAAAAGGGTGTTTGGAGAAGGCACCACTTATAAAGGGACGGTTGAACAGCGTCCTGGGGAGGTGTGAGGGCTGAGCCCCTGTGTACTGGGGGGAAGTGGGTCCAGGCAGAGGGCTCAGCAGGGCAGAGACCCTAAGACTGGAACCACGTGGTGGAGGAAGAGCAAGGTGGCTGCAGCCAAGGGGCTGAGTGCGAGGGACCGCGAGACAGGTGGGGGGTGGTTGGCGAGGCTTTTTAGGCAATCACGAGGATCTCCACTTTTACTGGTCCTGGGATGGGGCACAGGAAAGTTTGAGCACTGGGGCGGCACACCCTGACTCAAGTGCTCATGCAGCATCGTCTCGGTGCTGTGGAAGCAAGAAGCAGGAGATGCTGCAGCGCTCAGCAAGAGATGATCCCGGCTTTGGGACCAGCGGCCAGCAGTGGAGGTGGTGAGAAGTCATCTGAAGATGGGAGGATAGATTTGCAGTGAATTGTGCTGTGGTACAAAAGCGGGTGGGAGGCACAGGGGCTTGCAGGGTACCATGTGCTTGGGTTCAGCTGGGGTCAGAAGGTGAAAGAAAGGCTCAGGCAAGAGCCTGAGGGTGTAGGGCGATGACTGTGTTCATGCATCTCGGAATTAAGGTGACTTGCTTGCTTTGCACAGTGGGCCGTCTGCTGAAGAGTATTGTCACACCCGCTCTGTGTTCTGCGTGATGCTTTTAGGTCAGCCTTAGAGTTCAGAGCTTTGTCCCAACTCTGCTCGCTGATGAACAGAGAAGATTCTTGTGATTTGGTGGTTTCCAAGAGAAATCCCAGCAAAGTGTGGATGGAGGTGGGGGCAGAGAGAATTGCTTTAGTCCCTCAAAGAGACTGTTTATAACAGTAGAACACAGTGAGAGCAACTAGGACAGCTTCTTCAAGAAGCACATATTCTTTCTTCCCTTGTAAGAGGCACTTACTCTCCAAAGAAATCTTTTTTTTTTTTCCTTACTGGAAATATTTCACTGCTTTGATTTTATTTTTTAATTCATTGTCTTCAAAGTTTGCTCTTTCAGAATTCATTTGCTTACCATATAATCTATGACTATTTCAGAAGATTGAAATTAGGTTTGTTTTGTGGCTTCTACTTTTAAACCAAGAAGTGGGTTCAGAATTGGTGATGGAAGAGAACTTGAAATAGGATAGCTTATTGGGAACATTGATTTGGGCCCTTTTCTTCTAGTGTTACTTTTTAGCTTATCTCTTTCAGAATATGCCTGATTTCCTTCTCTTGAGATACCACATGTCTAAGGATCCAGTTGTTACTTAATTTTTCTTTGTTTACTGATAAATATGCTGTATGCTTTTGTTCTTTTAAAAAGCAATTTTATTGAGGTATAAAACACTCACAATAAAATACATCCAATTTAAGTATAGAGTTTGAGTTTTGACAAAAGTGTGCACCCGCGTACCTGTTACCACGATCCATATATGGACCATTTCCATCACTTTAAAAAGTACACTCTGGGCCCGTTTCTAAATAGCTCATCCCACCCAGCCCCAGGCAAACACTGATCTGCTTCTGCTTCCAGTCACAATAGATTATATTTGCCTTTTCTAGAACATCCTATCAATAGAATCAAATCCTATGCACTCTTTTGGGTCTGGCCCCTTTGCCTCAGCACCATGTTCTTCCTTGAGGTTCATTATCATGTTGCTTGTGTTGGGGTTTTTGTTTCTTTTATTGCTGAATAGTATTCCAATGTATGGACTTATTAACACACTTCACTTTTCATGGACATCGGGTTGTTTCCAGTTCAGGGAAATTATGAGTAAAGCTGCTATGGATATTTTTCATCAAGTCTTGTTGTGAACAAATGCTGTCATTTCTCTTTGGTAAGTGCCTAGGAGAGGCATTGTTGCATCTCCTGTGATAGGTACACACGGTATTTTTTTGTTTTTTGGTCGTACCATGCAGCTTGCGGGATCTTAGTCCCCCGACCAGAGATTGAACCTGTGCCCCCTGCAGTGGAAGCATGGACCCCTAACCACTTACCGCCAGGGAATTCCCAGTACACACACATTATGATTGTTATGTCATCTTGATGAATCTACCACTTTTATCATGATGAGAAGTCTGTCCTGGTAATAATATATTTGTTCTGACGTCTACTTTGTCTAATATTGTTATAATCACTCGAGCTTTCTTGATATTAGTGTTTGCATGGTATGTCTATTCTCTGACCTCTGCCTTGTAATTAGACTATTTAGACCATTTACACTTGAATAATTACCAATTTAGTTGGATTTAAATCTCGTATGTATTATTTGTTTCCTTGTTGCTTTTTTCTTCTCCAGTCTTCTTTTGGATTGAGTATATCCTAGTAAGTTGTCATCACCACTGGCTTATAATAGCTATATAGCTCTTCATTTCATTTATTTTTCTGGTGTTTCCAGGCACCTCGTCTTCCGTGAACTCCTGGTGCCTTTGCCTCGGCAGGACCACCATGGTCTGCTTGGGTCCCCCTCCCAGCACCACATTTCAGAAAGTGCCTCCAGGCGAAGAGCTGACGCAGCCTGGGGTCCTCCTAGTTTGCTTCCCTTCTTTCAGGGACTCTAGCCCCTTCTGTGTCTGAAAACAGTTACTTCATATACTTTGTCCAGTTTTCTGGTTGTTATTGTGGGAGCTTAGGTTCGGCTCTGGTTACCATATTATGTTCTGAAGTGTAATTTTATTTTTGAAATAAAGTATTTGGTTCTTGGCAGGAGAATGTGTTAAATATGTGAAATTGGGACTGCCTGTAAAACCCTAGATGCATAACACCATTGTTATGACTTCACAAAGTGATGTAAAGATGGTGATGATCAGTTTCCGGCTTACGCATAGCAGCACGTGTAAACCTCAGAAGCAGAAGCTTTGAAAAGTTCTGTATCAGTCCCGTTTGAATGATAACAGCCCATAATCGAGCCCTTAGGTGCTCAGTGTTCTACATACAGATCTTTTTTAAAAAAAATCATCTTACGTGTGTGTTTTTTTAAATTATTTATTTATTTATTTATTTATTTTTGGCTGCGTTGAGTCTTCGTTGCTGTGCACGGGTTTTCTCTAGTTGCGGCGAGCGGGGGCTGCTCTTCGTTGTGGTGTGAGGGCTTCTCACTGTGGTAGCTTCTCTTGTTGCAGAGCACGGGCTGTAGCACGCGGGCTTCAGTAGTTGTGGTGCGTGGGCTTCAGTAGTTGTGGCTCACCGGCTCTAGAGCGCAGGCTCAGTAGTTGTAGTGCACGGGCTTAGTTGCTCCGAGGCATGTGGGATCTTCCCGGACCAGGGCTTAAACCCGTGTCCCCTGCATTGACAGGCGGATTCTTAACCACTGTGCCACCAGGGAAGCCCCTGAGGTTTTAATTTAATTTTAATTCATTTAAATTGAAATAGCCCCATGTGGCTAGTGGCTGCCGTATTAGACAGCAAAACTCCAGGTAGCAAGGGAGCAGGGGTAGAAAGACAGCCCTGTGGTGGAGCAGTCAGGGGAGCCTCCCAGCAAAAGACTGACCAGCCTCTTGCCTCACTGTGGCAGGGGAAGCCCCAGGCTGGAAATGGCAAATACTTGGCACAGGCACCACTCCGAACCATTCCTGCGCCCATGGCAGACATTGCTAGTCAATCACCACACACTTTCTTGCTAGTTCAGCCATAGCTCAGGATCCTTCTCAATACAACACTCCAGGCAGTCCCCAACTACAGATCAGTAGATGCTAGCATTTGAGAGAAATATTACTGGTCATCCCTAGGCCAGGAGGCCCATCTGGGAGGTCCAGGATCTCACCAGGCTGTAAGGTGGCTGGCAAGGGACGTGTGGCCAACCTGGGTCAGTGAGGCAACCACAAATATGGAGAGTGGAGAGGCAATGTGCTGGAGGAGCCAAGATTTTTCTATTTCTTCAAGAAACACTCAGAGCATGATTTAGGGAGAGAGGAAGGGGGTGGGGGGAGAGGTGAAGACTTGTCAAAGCCAGCTGATGTGCAAAGCATTTGGAGATTTTTATTGAGCTGGGTGCAATATTGTGATTTATGAAGAAAAATACATATTTGGTCATTCGGACCAAAAATATATATTTGGCCATCTCCCACGTGGCCCAAACCTTAAAATATTTACATTTTCGCCCTTTTTGGAAAAAAAAAATTTGCTGACCCTTATTCTAGAGAGGGTTCTGAATTGCCCACAAAAGTGGACTTGCTGGATTAAAGGAAATATGCATTGAAAATTTCAGCAGATGCTGCCCTTCATACTTGCACTAGCTAGCAGTGTATGAGATTGCCTGTTCCCCAGTATCCTCACCAACACAGAGTAATATCAAACTTTTCCATGTGGCCAATTGGATAGGTGAAAATGGTATTTCACTATCGTTTTAATTGTACTTACCTTATTAGCAGTAAGATTTAGTATTAGGCAGTAGGTATAATAAAATATATATTTGGTCTTTGTCCCTCATTCCTGGCACAAAACTTCTAAACCCCGTGGAATTTCCAGATAGGAGTGTCTTTTGATATTCATAACAAAACCCTTTCAACCACACCTGAGTTTGTGTTAATGAGGTGACTTTTGGAAAGCCCCTAAGGAAGGGGCTGGTTGCCAGGGGAACCAACCAGAATTAGAGGATTGGAACTTTCAGTCTCTTCCACCCTCCCCCCCACCCCCTTGAAGGGGAGAGGGGCTTGAGGTTGAATCAGTTAATCCTGTCTACATAACGAAGCTTCAGTGAAATTAAAAGAATGGAGTTTGGGGCTTCCCTGGTGGCGCAGTGGTTGAGAGTCTGCCTGCCAATGCAGGGGACGCGGGCTCGAGCCCTGGTCTGGGAAGATGCCACATGACACGGAGCAAGTGGGCCCGTGAGCCACAACTGCTGAGCCTGCGCGTCTGGAGCCTGTGCTCCGCAACAAGAGAGGCCGCGATGGTGAGAGACCCGCGCATCGCGATGAAGAGTGGCCCCCGCTTGCCACAACTAGAGAAAGCCCTTGCACAGAAACGAAGACCCAACACAACTAAAATAAATAAATAAATAAATAATTTAAAAAAAAAGTTCTTCAAAATTATTAAAAAAAAAAAAAAAAAGAATGGAGTTTGGAGAGCTTCTGGATTGGTGTACCCAGGGAGGTGCCAGGTGGGACAGCATGGAAGCTTTGCACCCCTTTCCCCATACCTTGCCCTGTGCGTCTCTTCCATATGGCTGTTCCTGAGTTAGATCTTTTTATAATAAACTGGTAATCTAGAAAGGAAAAAAAAATATTATATATATATATATATATATTTGGTCATCTCATATATATTTGGCTTTCCAAAAGTCACCTCATTAACATAACAAAAGGCACCTTTTTTAAAAAATTAATTTTATTTGAGCGTAGTTCTGCTGTACAGCAAAGTGAATCAGCTATACATATACATATATCCCCTCTTTTTTGGATTTCCTTCCCATTTAGGTCACCACAGAGCATTGAGTAGAGTTCCCTGTGCTATACAGTAGGTTCTCATTAGCCTGGAAGGGCGACGCTGCACTCTCCCCTCCGTTGCCAGGCAGGCTGTGCTTCTGTTACTGCAGCCCAAGGCCCCGAGAGCCTGCTCTGGTTCCTTAGGGGCCCCTGGGAGGGGTGTTTGTCACAGGTCTCTCCGCAAGCCCAGTTCTCTCGACCGTGACTGTCCTCGATTGCGGCGTCTGCTACACGGCCTGGGTCAAAGAGCCTAAAAGTGCGGGGATTGGGACCCAACCTGGTAGGAGGAACTTGAGTCCCGTGATCCCCCTAAGCCCCTGTAACCCTGCGGTGGGCGTGGGTCCCCCTCAAGTCACGCTGCCTCCCACACCCACAGCTTCCTTCTGTCTTTGGCTGAGTCCCCTCTGGTTCCTCAAATGGCCACCAGGTGGGAGCAGAGACCTGCGGTGAGGCTGGGACTGAGGCCTCCTTGAAGATGGGCTAGGAGGGCTCCAGGCAGGGCTGGGGGCCTCTCTCACTGGGGGTCTGGGCTTGCCGGGTGGCTGGGAGCTGGGTGCGTGCCTGGGGGTGCAGGCCTCTTTTGGGGTGAGTGTGCTGTGACTGCGTGGGGTGTAGATGGGCACACCTGTGTGCAGAGGCCTCTGCAGCTGTTGGGTGCGTGTGCCCTTGAGCATGCCCGTGTGCAAGCATGCAGGGGGTACCTGTGTGTGACTGTGGGGCCTGGGTCTGCAGAATCCTCCCTGTTCCCCTGCAGGCCTGAGAAGGCTGACGATTGGGATAGCCTGGCCCTTGAACTTTATGTTTCCAAAGCGGCAGGTGGCTCCGAGGCTCGGACCTCAGGACCCCCTGCCCGCTGCGTTCCCTTAGGCTGTGTCCAGCCAGTGTGGCGGCTTGTCCTACTTTGCCAGGTTTGGGGTCCTGCTGAGCCTTTTTTATTTATTTATTTATTTTAACATCTTTATTGGAGTATACTTGCTTTACAATGGTGTGTTAGTTTCTGCTGTGTAACAAAGTGAATCAGTTATACATATACGTATGTTCCCATATCTCTTCCCTCTTGCATCTCCCTCCCTCCCACCCTCCCTATCCCACCCCTCTAGGTGGTCACAAAGCACCAAGCTGATCTCCCTGTGCTCTGCGGCTGCTTCCCACTAGCTCTCTGTTTGACGTTTGATAGTGTATATATGTCCATGCCACTGTCTCACTTTGTCACATCTTACCCTTCCCCCTCCCCATATCCTCAGGTCCATTCTCTAGTAGGTCTGTGAGCCTTTTGATTTGTGTCAGGATGGGGACTCATTGCTGTTCCTGGGGGCCTCGGGGTAGGAAAGGCCAACAGTGCACTGGGGGTGCTCCTTAGCCCCAGGCTGGGGGTTCGGGGAGGGGGAGGGCCGCCACACCGGAGTTTGTGCCCCTGGTCCTGCCAAGCCACTGGGAGGGTGGATGCTAGCCCACTTGTCACCCGCTTAGCATCCTGGGCTTCCAAGGTCCTCCTCCAGCCAGGCCCGTTTCCCTGCTCCCTTTGGTGCCTTTCTACTGCCCTCACTACCTCCACCGCCCTCTTCCGTTCTCCCTGAAAACCACGCTAAGCAGACATTTGTCAAGGTCACAGTGACCTCCATGCTGCCAAGCCCAGTGGACAATTCTCTGGCCTCCTCTGACTTGACCCTCAGCAGCACTTCAGGGGCTGGTCCTTCCCTCCTCCTGCCATCACTCCCTTCCGCAGCTCAGGAATTCCGCTCTCCTGGTTTTCCTTCTGTCCCGCTGGCCCTCCCTCTCAGCCTCCTTTGCTGGTCCCTGATCTCTCCAAGTCTGGGTGCCCCATCCCTACACCTCTTCTGTCTCCCTCTTTAAACGCCCACTTCCTTGGTGATCTCATCCAAGCTCATGGCTTTCAAATGACTCCCGTTGAGTATAATTTAATTAGTTGGTTTTTTATCATCTGTCTTCTCCCAAAGGAAAGCAAGCTCTACAGGCAGGGCTTTTTTTGTCTTAAGTCAGGTTTATTAAGGTATAATTTACATACAGTTAATGTCACCCTTTTTAGTGTTCACTTCTGTAAGTTTTTGACAAACACGTATAGTTGTGAAACTGTCTCTGCCATCAATTACAGGACAGTTCCCATCACCCCCAAAAGTTCTCCATACCCTTGTGGTCATCCCCTCCCCCATGTCCCGCCCTGGGCAGCCACTAATCTGTTCTTTTGTCCCTTTTCCCTAGTTGTGCCTTTTCTGAAAAGTCATATAAATGGGATTGTACTGCGTGTAACCTTTGGAATCGGCTTCTTCCACTTATCACAATGCACAGCGCATTTGAGATTCACCCATATTGTTGCAGCTGTGAGCCGTTAGTTCTTTTATTCTATTGTATTTTATTGCACAGCTTTGTTTATCTGTTCGGAGGGGGACCAGTTGTCCTGGTTTCCGTGGGAGGGAATGGTTTTTCTGGGACATGGGACTTTCAGTGCTAAAACCAGGGTGGTTGGTTATCTTAGTTCTTTAGTTGAGGGACATTTGGGTTGTTTCTAGGTTGTTGATGATTTTGAATACCTACTCAATATAACCAGTGACAGAGGGTTTTTTGGTGAACACAAATGTCCATTTCTCTTGGGTAAATACCTAGGAGTGGGGTTGCTCAGTTGGATGACGAGTGTACGTATCACTGTAAAAGAGGCTGCCAAGCTGTTCTCCAGAGTGGCTGTATTGTGTAGCATTGTGGGAGAATTCCACTTGCTCTGCATCTTAACCAGAACTTGGCAGTGTGTCAAAAAAAATTAAAAACCGGTTTTTTAGCCATCTTAATAGGTGTATAATGATATCTCCTCACGGTTGGCAGAGATTTCCTTTATTCGCCTTGAGTAGTGTTGTGCCCCCAGTGCCTGGGTTAGTGCCTGCTATGTAGTAGACACTCAATGAATTTTTTTTTTTTTTACTGAGTGAATGGATGTATGGATGGATGAATGAATGAAGTCAAAGGGGCTTCCGGTATCTAAATCTGTTATAGCAAATACATAGCACACGTACCGCCAATTCCCCCATGCCCCATTCTGTTTCCATGGCAGACGTCACTCATCATTTGAGCCATTTTATCCACCTGCTTCATTTCAGACAGGTACGATCCAGTCCTTTGTGTAGCAAGTGAGATGAGCCCCATGAGCTAATGCAGCTTTAGTTCAAGCCTCTCATTGGCTGAAGAAGAGGCCAGGCTCAGAGCAGGGTCCAAGGCTGCCCAAGGACTCACAGCGAGCCAGTGGCAGGACTAGATCTCCAGGCTGGGCTCTCCCCAGAAAAATGCACGACGTCTCTGACAAGGCTGGAGTAGGATGGGAGGCATGGACGTGGATCTGGGCCTGAGGCCGGGTTGGAGCATTGTGGAGTGCTCCCTGGGCCCCGGCCGGGTGGGAAGGCTGATGCCGGCGCTCTTCCTGCAGGTGCCCAGGAGCTGCTGGGATGGCCTACCCGCCCACGTTGGCTCCCTGGCCCAGCGGGCGTACTGGGCTCTGCTGAGCCAGCAGAGGGACCAGAGCATCGTGGCCCTGGGCCAGAGCGGTGCTGGCAAGACCACCTGCTGCGAGCAGGTCCTGGAGCACCTGGTGGGGATGGCAGGCAGTGTGGATGGCAGGGTCTCAGGTACAGTGGTCTCCAGGTGACGTGCAGCTGGGACGTGGTGGGGGCGGTGGCGTGGGGGAAGGGAAGGGAGAGTCAGAGGGGGTGCTGGGCGGCTCTTTCTTATATCTGCTCAGCTAGCGTTCACTGAGCACCTGTGTGCAGACCCTGTGCTGGCTTCTGGGCAGGGCCACCCCTAGTCTGTTGGGTACTTTTGTGTGAATTAGAAACAGGTACTCCTTGCCTAAGACACTCACTGCCACATGTGGAACCGTCGTCACGCATTGACATTGTTAGAACCAAACACTTGACCACCACGTTCTGGGCCATCATCCTAATAAGTATACAGGCCTATGGCTATCTGATATAAATGCTGTGCCCTTAGGTGTGGTGTCCTTGTGCAGCGCACAGCCCACTGGACTGTGCAGAGGACCCGATAAGTAAAAACAAAGACAAGGAGGCACTGACAGCCGGAAGGGAGACTCAGCTGCACATCTGTGCCAGACTCCAATGCTCTGCACCGCTTGCTGGCCGAGCTGGGGAGGGGAGAGGCGGAGGGAGCACAGAGAAGGGGCCGGGGGGCTTCCTTGAGGAAATGATGTTTGAGCTGGGCATTAAAGAAAGAGTTTCAACACTGTAAATCAACTATACTTCAATAAAAAATAGTGTCAGTTGGTGATAATAATTACAATATTGATGGGGATCGTGGTAAATGCTTGCTGAGGACTTACGCGCCAGGCTCTATTCCAAGCAGGTTAACTTATTTATTATTTAAAACATCCCTATAAGGTAGACATTATTATTATTTGAATTTTATAGATGAGGCCATTAAAACGCAGGGAGGTTAACCAGCTTGCCCAAGGCCACACAGCTCATACATCCTAGCACCGAGATTCAAACACAGACAGTTTGGCTCCAGAGCTGTTACCCCTGGGCCAGTGTCCTCAATGTATTGTTGCCCCTCTGAGGAGCCTTTTTAGTTGTTCTTTCTCCTAATCGTCTCCCACCGTGAAAAGTTAATGCCATAGATTCACCATATATTTGTTTATGCAGTGTGTGTGTATGTGTGTATATATATACAGACACACACAGACATGTGTGTGTGTGTGTGTGTATCTGTGCTCTATTCTATACATAAGAAAGGAAAACTGCCCCCATCCTCAAGAATCAGTTTCTGCCCTCTTGGGGGCAGTATTCCCCCTGCTGAGAATATATGGCCCAGGCAGTATTGCTTTTCTAATAATAACAAACAATACTAACACCACCACATTTGGAGCATGTTCTGAGCACTTTACATTATTAAATCTTTTAGTCTTTGTGGCAACCACATGAGGTAAGTAAGTACTATTATTACCCCCATCTTATAGATGGGGTATCTGAGGCACAGGGAGGTTAATTTATTCGCTCCAAATCAGGTGACTAACAACGGGGAGAGGCCATATTCAAGCTTGTTTAACCATTGTACTATCCTGCTTCTCCACTGGGCTTATTCCAATGCTTTATTGATCACCTGTTCTGCACCTGGCCCAGGTTAGAGCCCTGTGAGGAGCTGGGGATACAGCAAGGAGAGGCCCTCCCAGAATGTAGATCTGCTGAAAGTGTGTGTTGGGGGAGTGGGAGTCAGGCTAGGCTGTATCCAGGTGCCTAGCACATAGTGGGTGCTTGTTAAATAGTTATGTTAAAAAGCTTGGGACTGCTGGGCTTTTTGAGCTGGCTGTGATGGGCGTTCCCCGAGAGCAGGTCCAAGAATGTTAATGCTCTGCCCTCCTCCTAGACTCCACCAGGCCCAGGAGGCCCTAGGGCAGCCCTTGTCACTCAGATCGTACCAATCCTAGGTGTGTGTATCTCCCCTTCTGGGCTCACTCTTGCTCACCCCGCGCCCCTGCTTGCAGCACAGGGCCAGCCCAGCAGCGGAAGAGGTGTGGCTTAGAGCTGAGTTGGGGGAGTGGAGGGGCCCCTGCTGGGGCCTGGGGCCAGAATGGGGTCCTGTGAGAGGTGGGGGTGGCAGCACCCGGGCCACGGGTGATGCCCTGTCTGTGCCCCACCAGTGGAGAAGATTCGAGCCACCTTCACTGTCCTCCGGGCCTTTGGCTCCGTGTTCACCGGCCACAGCCGCCGTGCCACCCGGTGCTCCATGGTGATGTCACTGGACTTGAACGCCACAGGCCGAGTCACGGCCGCCCAGCTCCAGGTGAGGCCTCTGGATGGGAGGGAGAGGGGGCTCTTTGGGGCTGCAGTAGCCTCAGCCCCACTCAGCAGGGCCCACGCCTCCAGCTGGGACCCTGGAATGTGTCTAAATGGTCATCGCTCCCCAGGCCAAGGCCAGCTCCTCCCCACCTCACTCAGTGCCCAGACATCTCCTCCCGGAGCAGGCCAGCTCGTCTGTGCCTCGGAGTATCACAGGGATGAAATATTCATGAGTAGATACATAATTCAGCCGCTCATTAGCTGGGTCTTAAAAGCGTAAGCTGAAATTAAACAGGCGCTCGCTGGCCTTCTGCGGCCGCCCGTGTGTGACAGGCACATGGCCTGTTTGTTCCTCTCTCTGAAATCACCTGGCTCCTCCCCTTCCCCCCCCCCCCGCCCCCACCAACATTCTGTTTGAACAGAAAACAGGATTAGGTTATTAGAAGGGTTGTTTGTATGCGGAGCTAGGAGAATACCCAGACTCGCTGGTGCACGATAAATCCCTTTCTGTCCCGGCCCTGAAAGTCTACCGTGCATCACCATGTGGGTCAAGTTATTAAGGGCTTCGGTTGCATAAGAGTGTGTTGGAGGGCGGCTCTGGGTTAATTGTTAGTACCCTTGGATTCCTTCATCGGAATGAGCCCGTTGCATTCGTTGATTGCCTGCGTGGACGCTGAATCAGTGAGACAAAGGCCTGGCACGTTTTGATTTGGAGGCGTCCAGCCAAGTTGGGGCCTGAGGTGCTGCCTCGAAGAGTGGGCCTGGGGGTTGGTGGGGGTGTGCGGGCAGCCTAGCGGGGCCTCGTGCTGACCGGCGCCTGTCCTCTCCCCTGGCAGACGATGCTGTTGGAGAAGAGCCACGTGGCCCGGCAGCTGGAAGGGGAAGGCAGTTTCGAGGTTTTCTCCCAGATGCTATCCGGATTGGACCTGGCTCTCAGGTGAGCGACTGGGCTGAGCAGGGACAGCCGAGGGCAGTGAGACAAAGGGCCTCCGCTCTCCAGGGCCCCAGCCCTGCCTCTGCCCAGAGGTGAGAGGCAGTGGAGCCCAGTGGTTAGGAATCTGGCCTCTGATTCTTGCTGCCTGGTACTGCTCCTGGGCTGGGTGAACCTGGCCAGGTGTCACCTGCTCTGAACCTCCGTTTCTTCCTCTGTAAAGTGGAAATAGTACCTTGACTGCTGACCTTACAGGATTAAGTGAGATAATTCACATATGGCTCTTTATACACGCTGGGGGGTGGTGGTGGGTGTCTGCTGTGACGGTGACATTTTGGTACAGGTTCTGACAGCAGCGTGGGAGGTGGGCAAGGAACAGCAGACCCCAAATCTTCCAGAAGCTCCTAAACTCTGTGAGAGCCTTGGGTGCACCTGAGGTAGCTCAGGGCGAGGAGGCACCAGGTGGAACAGCAGAGAAGCCACAAGACTCATCTGGGAGGGCCTTCTGGGGGAGGTGGCCCAGGGAGTCATCTCTGCCCCTCGCTGACTCCTGGGAATTCTTGGACATGTGGCTCCCTGTCTCTGAGCCTTGGTTTCCTCATCTGTTGAACGAATGAGTAAGGTTCTATCTAGTGAAGCTCCAGGGAGTGCTCACCCCAGGCGAGGGGTGATAATTTTCAATTTGCCTCTGCGTCCCCCATCATTTGTCTCCTGCCTTCCACCCCCGTCTGAAGGGCAGGCCCAACCTGTCCTGAGCCTCCTGGCTAAGGCCAGAGGGGCACCTTACCCTTTGGAGAGAGGGCAGATTAGGGAGGAAACTCCCAGTTTTCAGAGCAGGGTAACTGAGGAGTAAGGAAGCTTCTGGAAGGCCTTCACTTAAGAAGGGCCCATTGAGGGCAGCAAGTGAGGAATATTCGGGAGGCAGGGCCAGGGCCTGAGGCAGACCCCGGGGCCACCTGGGGCACTCTGTGGAGCCCCGTGCCATGATGCCCACCTGCCCTGCCAGGCCACTGGTGTGGGTGGGTCCTCCTTTACTTCTGGTCCCTTCTCTGTTTCCAGGACAGAACTGTACCTGCACCAGCTGGCAGACAGCAGCTCCTTCGGCATGGGCGTGTGGCCTAAGGTAAAGAGGAGGTCCTTCTGGGTGTGAGTGGGTGTCTGTGTCCCCATGGCCAAGGTGGGCGGGTCCCCTGTGTGGCTCGTCCCTCTGCCACTGGGGTGAGTAGTTGGCAAGGGCTGGTCACGTGGGGGAGGCAGGGTTGCCTTTATGGGGCCTGGGCTTGTCAGGGAAATGAGTCTTGTGCTAATAAAGGGAACCAGGAGGTGGTTTGTGTAGAGGTAAGGGCGCGGTCTCCGGGACAGGCTGTCTGGGTTCAAACCCCGGCTCTGACACTTACTGGATATGAGACCTCAGGCATGGACCCTAGCCTCTCTGAATGTCTGTGTCCTCTTCGGTAAAATAACAACAGAACGGGCGGGCAGGCTGAGGAGAGGACAGAGCGTGGCACGGCCTGCCCGCCTGGGCCACGGGGAGAAGGTCGGGGCGCCGCCCGCGCCCTCGTTCCGCTGCCTGGCGTCCTTTGTGGAGGGAGGGCTCCCAAGGAGCTCAAAGGCCAGGGAAGGACACACGGGACGGTCCAGAGCCACCCTACCGCTCCAGTGGTGCAGCACCCTCTCTGAATTCCTACTGCCACCAAAACACATCCCTAAGGCCTTTGGGAAGAATTGCTAGGACCCAGGAAGGCGGCCCCTTGCTGTGGTCCAGACTTCAGCAGCTGCCGATGACCAGAGGGAGCCAGCCGGCCGGCCGTGAGCAGGAGGACAGGACACGGGGACAGGGACAGCCACAGCCGGGCTTCCCGCAGCTGTGCCCACCGCCAGAACCAGCTCCAGCCAGTCACAGCCCCCGAGATGCCAAACAGAGACGGGCGAGAGGCCGGCAGGAAACTGACACCCCCTCACTGGAGAGCCTGCCCGGTCGGGGTGCGGGGCACCATCCCCGTCTGAACTCACCCCACAGCTCAGCCGTCTCCCAGTGACCCAGACGCGTCACCACGGCCCCAGGGCTGATCCCCGACCAAGGTCAGAACTCCCCCCAGTGTGACGGCCCCCATGCCACTCCTGTGGTGGAAGGGACGGCAGGCAGAGACCAGGAGTAGAGTCTTTTTCATTAATGGCTGCGTTTTCAAAGAACCGTTTTGTTACCAGGAAAGCTCCCCAGGAAGGGATTGCATTAGTGCAACAAGGGGGAGCCTTGATGCCAGGCTTTCCAGACACTTCCAGGTGGAGACTTTTGGCCTAGGCCGGCCGCCGGGGACTCGGGGGCTGGGAGGACACACGGCCCCTCCCCCGCCCCGACGGGGCGCTAAGGCACCCGGCCCGCCTGGGGGGGCAAAACCCCGTGCCGTCAGCAGGCCGGCGGCTTGCAGCCCTCAACCTGCAGCCCTTTGCTCAGGAGGAAGGCGTCCTGCATGGGGTCACAACCCAGGAAGAGCTTCACCATGCCCTTGGCATCCTCAGAGCCCCCTGGCCTCAGAATGCAGCTTCTGTAGTCCATGGCAACCTGAGGAGAGGGGGCGGGGCTGCAGGAGGGTGGAGCACCCCCTTCACGGAGGGTGTGGGTGTGGCCACCTCTGCTGTGACTCAACAAAGGGCAGGGGAGCAGGGGGTTCTGGGCAGGGCCCTCAGAGCCTGGCAGGCCCAGGCGGGCGGCAAAAGCATCTAGGCCCAGGCCCAAGGACATCCGTGTTGGTCTGCACGGCAGGCCGGCCTCTCACCTTGCCACTCAGGACGCCCTCCTGCTTGAAACGAGTGTGTGGACCGTGTCCGCGGAGTACACCTCGCTGCACAGGTAGCCATAGGACTGGGCGTCGTAGCTTCCTGCCAGGTGGCCGAAGGTCGCAGGCAGGTGGGTCCCTGGGACACACGCGGAGAGGCTCCTGCCCGGTCCCCTGGCCGCTCCGTGCCCCTTCCCCAGAGCCCAGAGCTTGGGGCCTCAAAGCAGCCCTGTCTGAGTCCCCTGCCACTAGAGGGAGTATTGGCCCAACACTTCTAGAAAACGGGGACCTTGCGGGCAACTCAGTGGAGGGACACAAATCAATCTTTGCCGACTTTCTGCTGAAGCTCACGAGGGTTCACCCCTAAGCCTCTTACAGGGACAGCTGCCCGAGGCTCCGAGGGATGAGTCAGGGCTCGCCCTCCAGCACGGGGAGAGCGCGGGTTAAAGCGCTCACGAGGGAGTGAACTGCGTCTCCGCACCGACACGCTCGGGCAAACCTCGTCGACGCGTTCCGTCCAGGGTATGAAGCCCTCTCCTGCCTCTTCCAGGCTCTCCAGAAAGCACGTGCAGATACGCCCAGCCCACCCTCGGACTCCGCGGGCCACAGCTGGAGGGACCAGCCCAGGAACCCAGGCAGGAAGAGGCCAGAGGTCAGCGAGCCTCGACCAGAGCCCGTCAGTCGGTCCCCCTTCACACACCACCAGAGGATCCTCTTGACCTGGGCAGTAGCCGCCAACCGACCGCTAAGGTGGGCCCGGCGTGCGCTTGGCTACCTGGCGTGGCTGGGACCCCGAGGATCTCCTGGCAGAGGCGGGCATTGTCCTAGGCCGGGTCCGAGGGCGTCTGCGTGTGCAGGGCCTGGTCCACCTTGGCCAGGACGATCTGGCGCAGGTTGAAGAGGCCTGGAGGGCGGGAGGAAGGAGACGGGGGCGCTGGCACTGTGTCCAGGCCGCGCTTTCCAGCCGGGCGGTCCGGGAGCCCCTTTCCTTTCCCTCGGCCCGGCCGCACGGGGCTTGGCCAGCCGGGACTTGATGAGCTTGTCCAGCAGCTCCTGGGGGACGGCGCTGCTCGTGCCCCGCCGAGACTGGCAGCAGCGCCAGGGCTTCACAGGGCGCGGCGCTCCCGGCCCCAGAGCCTACCCTCTGGTTCTCATCCCCGGCTGTCACCAGAGTCGCAGGCAACGTGCCCTTCTTTTCGTTTGTCTTTTTTCCGGCCCTCGACCACGCAAAGGTGTGAAGCCCTGCCACTCGCTGCCACGTGGATGCACCGTGAGAACACGGTGCTCAGCGAGAGAAGTCAGACACAGAAGGACACACAGGGTGTGACCCCACTGAGGGGAAACGTCCAGAACAGGTAGATCCACAGAGTCAGAGTGGGTTCCTGGTTGTCAGGGACAGGGGAGGGGAGGGAATGATAACTAAGGGCGTGAGGGACCTTTTTGGGGTGAGGGAAATGTTCCAGAACAGGGCAGTAGTGACGGCTGCACAGCTCAGTAAAGTGTCCCCACGCGCTCCGGTTGCAGTCTGTGAGAGCATCGCTCTCAGGACGAAGGGCTGACTGCAGGAAGACTGAACGAGCACTGGGTCCTGGGCCCAGACGCTCATCTGGGGACCCCCCCCCCACATTGGGAAGTCACTGGGACTTGCTGAGCCTCCACCGAGACTGGCAGCAGCCCCAGGGCCTCACAGGGCGTGGTGCTCCCGGCCCCAGAGCCTAATCTCTGGTTCTCATCACCGCCTGTCACCAGCCTTGCATGCAACGTTCCTTTCTTCTATTTTGTCTTTTTTAAAGGCAACTCTTGAATACCTGTATTTAACATTGCAGGGAACCAGTCCTGACTCCTTGATCTGGGACTTCCAGCCTCCAGAGTCTCGAGGACATCCACTTCCGTTGTTTACGCGCCCAGTGCGTGGGGTTTGGTGATGGAAACTGACACCGAGGGCGTCTCCTCGTGCGGGGTGACATCAGCGGAAGAATCCCGTGGCGAGGGCCTGCCTGAGGACCACGGGAGAGCCCGGGCCCTCCCCGCCCCCTGCCTTCAGCCCCTCGCCCGCACCCTCCTGGGAGCGGAGCTGGTGCATCGCTTGCCAGAACTCATGGAAGTAGGTCTCCAGCTCATCATGCTGGAACAGGGAGGGCGGGTTGGGCGTAGGCTTGGTGAAGTTGGCCACCATGGCCGCGATGGCAATCTGGCGCCTCCCGTCCTGCTGCAGGCAGCCCGGCTGCAGGCCAAAGCAGGCCATGTGCCCGGACTTCCCTTCCCTGGGGAGGGACGCGGGTGAGGCCCCGCTACCACAGAGGAGCCCCGGCCCACGGCCGACAGGTTCCCCCACGCATGCACCGAGGGTAGAGGTCCAGGTAGAACTTGCTGATGGATGACCTTGCCCGAGGCCGCGTCCCGGACCGTGTAGAGCCTCACATCTTCATCTTCGTGACGCATGTTGGCGCCTTCCTCCAGGTCGAAGGTCAGCCCCAGCAGCTCCTGGGAGATGCCCAGCCGCCTGCGCGTGACCACCTGCATGGGGAAGGACTCATTGAGCAGGTACTGGTCCACGTGGTAGCGCGTCTCCTCCCCCTGGTTCATGTAGTAGCGCAGGTCCTAGACGTTGATGGGCCCGTCAAAGTGCAGGCCCCGCCTCTGGCACTCAGCCTTCTTTAGCTCCAGGATCACGGCCGCTCCTGCTCCCCGAGGGGCTTCAGCTTCTGGGCCAGCTCATCTGCGGGCGGAGGGGAGAGGCTCAGCTATGTCCCTGTGGCAGCCGCCCAGCCGCCCCCCACACCACGCCCCTCGAGGCAGAATGAAGGGTTGGGGAAGGCGACCCCCAAGGGCTGACACAGTGGGGTCTCAGGCAGCACCACGTCCAGTCAAGGTCCACCTGACCCCCGTCCCCACTGGGACTCGGGGAGGCGGGGTTACCTAGGAAAGTGGCCACCACCTGGCTGGTCTTGGCCATGTTCATCTCCAGCACAGAGTCGGCACGCGTGCTGAATCCCAGCAGGCGGGACTTCTGAGCCTGCAGCCTTACCAGCTCCCCGAGGATCGCGCAGTTCTCCTGGAACCCAGAGACAGCCAGCGCTGGGGACCGTGGGCCACGCCCTCCCCACAGGCCCCGGGCCAGGTCTCTGTGGGTGGGAGGGCTCTCAGGCCACTGGCGGGCACAGCCAAACCCCCTCCCTCCTCCTCCTGGCCTGGATTTCTAGACACTTTGGTGCTGTCCTAACATGTGGTCTTTATGAACACAGGTCCTTTTGGAACCAGAAACGGCGTGAACCATGATGAGCTCTAAGGCCAAGGGCAGGAAGAAATGTGACCAGGCTCTCCAGGAGCCACCCAGGGGCCTCCCCGGGCTCAACAATACAAACTTGGCTGCCGTGCAGACAGCAGCTCATCCCCACGGCGCCCGAACAGCCAGCCCCTGGACGGCGAGAGACCTGTTGCTGCAGGTGCCCCGTGGTTGGCTGGTGAGGCCTGGCCCCAGGCGTACGCCACCTTCTCTGGGGCCACCTCTCTGGGTCTGCGGTGGGGTTCTCCTGGGAGCCCCCAGTCACCACAGGACCAACGTGGCCTGTCTGCAGCCCAAGAAGGTGGGGACACAGGTCTGTCCCCCGTGGACATCACCCGCGAGGCCGAGCAAGCACCAGTGGTGTCTGCGGGGAAGATGAAGGGCTCATGCACAGCCCCCATCTACTGAAGATGCTAAACGGGAGAAGCACAGACTGCAGCCACATGCGGTATGGACCAAACGCAAGTGTCCTTGCAGGAACCGATGTCTGAATGTCGAGGCTGTTCCCGGGCCACAGTGAGAAGGCCCAGGCCCCACGCAAGGCACAGAGAGGGGATGGGGGGAACATCTGCGAATCTGAGCTCATCGGGCATCACCCCAGAAGGAGAGGGAGAGAGCCAGAAGGAGATACGGAGGCAGAGGGAGAGAGAGGGAGGTACAGACGTCTCTCCTTTCCCTGGGGGTTCTCTAGTGCAGCCAAGCCTGAAAACCACTGCATTTCGGGAGATGGGTCCTCGTGGAAAAGTTAAATAGTAGCTCATGGCATTATCGACACATATTAAAATGGCCCCAAATCTTGGGGAGTCAGGGAGGGGAGCTGGCGGCTGCCTCGTAAAGGAGGAGAGATTGGGCGTCAGAGGAGGTGCCTGCCTCCACCACCTCCGCCGCCGCTGCCCCTCCCCCAGGGCCCCGCAGACTTCATCTCCCAGCTGTGGTCCTGGGCTGGAAGGCAGCGGGGAGGTCAGGCCGTCCCAAGCATCAACGTTGACTTCAGGGCTGATCTGAAAGGCGCCTGGTGTTTGTTGAAGCAGAAAAAAGAGAAAGCAGTGGGCAGAGGATGGGAGGGGGAGGGAGCCCCCATCAGCCCTTCTCCCTGTCTCCCTCTCTGTCTCCCTCCCTCCCTCCCTCCCTCTACCTCCCTGCCTCTCACTCTCCCTCCATCTCTCCCTCTGCCTCTCTCCCTCCCTCTCTCCCTCCCTCTCTCCCTGTCCCTCTTGCCCTGTCCTGTCCCTCTCTCCCTCCCTCCATCCCTGTCTCTCTTTCCCTGTCCCTCTCTCCCTCTCCCTCTATCCGTCCCCCCTCCCTTTCCCCATTTCCATCTCCCTCTCTGCCTCCCTCTTTCCCTGTCCCTGTTTCCCTGCTCTGCTCTCCCTCTCCCTCTCCCTCTTTCCCTCTCCCTCTCTCCCTGTCCCCCTTTCCCTGTCCCTGTTTCCCTGTTCCGCTCTTCCTATACCTCTTTCCCTCTCCCTCTCTCCCTCTCGTGCTCCCTCTCCCTCTCCCTCTCCCTCCACCTCCTTCCCTCTCCAGAGAGGGAAGGAGGTGGAGGGAGAGGGACAGGGAGCAGGAGAGGGAGGGGGGAGAGGGAGAGAGGGATAGAGGGAGGGAGAGGGACAGGGAGCAGGAGAGGGAGGGGGAAGAGGGAGAGAGTGATAGAGGGAGGGAGGGAAAGACAAAGACATCTCTCCCTCCCTCCCTCCCTCCCTCTCTCCCTCCCTCTCTCCCTCCCTCTCTCCCTCTTCCTCGCTCCCTCTCCTCCCTCTCCCTCCGTCTCTCCATCTCCCTCACTCCCTCCCAGAGACAGAGAGACGAAGAGGCAGAGACAAGGGAGAGGGAGAGAGGGAGAGGGAGAGAGAGGGGGAGAGAGGGAGAGACGGAGAGAGGGAGAGAGAGAGAGGTCTCTTCCTCCCTTTCCCTCTCTCCTCCTTCTCTCCCTCTCTCCCACTCTCCCTCTTCCCTCTCCCTCCCTCCCCCCTCCCTCTCTCCCTCTCCCCCTCTCCCTCGTCTCTCCCTCTCCCTCCATCTCTCCCTCTCTGGGAGGGAGTGAGGGAGAGGGAGAGACAGAGGGAGGGAGAGGGTGAGACAGAGGGAGGGAGAGGGAGAGAGGAAGAGAAAGGGCGAGGGAGGGAGAGGGAAGGAGGACGAGACGTCTCTCCCTCTCCGTCTCCCTCCCCCTCCCTCTCTCCCTCTCCCTCCCTTCCTCTCCCTCTCCCTCTCCTAGAGGGAGGGAGGGAGAGGGAGAGACAGAGGGAGAGGAGAGGGGGAGTCGGAGAAGGAGGTAGGGAGAGGGAGAAGGCGAGAGGGTGCCTGCTTCCCTCTCTGTCTCCCTCCCTCCCTCCCTCCCTCTCCGTGTCCCTGTCTCCCCCCTCTCCCTCTCCCTCTGTCTCTCCCTCTCTGGGAGGGAGAGAGGGAGAGGGAGAAGGAGGGAAAGTGATGGAGGGAGGGAGAGGGAGAGAGGGTGAGGGAGAGAGGGAGAGAAGGAGGAGAGAGGGAGAGGGAGGGAGGAAGAGAGCTCTCCCTCTCTCCCCCCTCTCTCCCCCTCCCTCTCTCCCTCTCCCCCTCTCCCTTGTCTTTGCCTCTCCCTCCGTCTCTCCCTCTCTGAGAGGGAGTGAGGGAGACGGAGAGACGGAGGGAGAGGGAAAGGGAGGAGAGGGAGGGAGGGAGAGACGTTTCCTCCCTCCCTTTCCTCCCTCTTCTCCCTCTCCCTCTCCCTCTCCGTCTAACTCTCCCGCTCCCTCCATCTCTCCATCTCCCTCACTCCCTCCCAGAGGGAGAGGGGAGGGAGAGAAGGAGAGGGAAAGAGGAGAGGGAAGAGGGAGAGGAAAGAGGCAGAGGAAAGAAGCAGAGGGAAGAGGCAGAGAGGGAAGAGGGAGAGAGGGAGAGGGAGAGAGAGGGGGAGAGAGGGAGAGACGGAGAGAGGGAGAAAGAGAGAGGTCTCTTCCTCCCTTTCCCTCTCTCCTCCTTCTCTCCCTCTCTCCCACTCTCCCTCTTCCCTCTCCCTCTCTCCCCCCTCCCTCTCTCCCTCTCCCCCTCTCCCTCGTCTCTCCCTCTCCCTCCATCTGTCCCTCTCTGGGAGGGAGTGAGGGAGAGGGAGAGACAGAGGGAGGGAGAGGGTGAGACAGAGGGAGGGAGAGGGAGAGAGGAAGGGAAAGGGCGAGGGAGGGAGAGGGAAGGAGGGCGAGACGTCTCTCCCTCTCCGTCTCCCTTCCCCTCCCTCTCTCCCTCTCCCTCCCTTCCTCTCCCTCTCCCTCTCCTAGAGGGAGGGAGGGAGAGGGAGAGACAGAGGGAGAGGAGAGGGGGAGTCGGAGAAGGAGGTAGGGAGAGGGAGAAGGCGAGAGGGTGCCTGCTTCCCTCTCTGTCTCCCTCCCTCCCTCCCTCCCTCTCCGTGTCCCTGTCTCCCCCCTCTCCCTCTCCCTCTGTCTCTCCCTCTCTGGGAGGGAGAGAGGGAGAGGGAGAAGGAGGGAAAGTGATGGAGGGAGGGAGAGGGAGAGAGGGTGAGGGAGAGAGGGAGAGAAGGAGGAGAGAGGGAGAGGGAGGGAGGAAGAGAGCTCTCCCTCTCTCCCCCCTCTCTCTCCCCCTCCCTCTCTCCCTCTCCCCCTCTCCCTTGTCTTTGCCTCTCCCTCCGTCTCTCCCTCTCTGAGAGGGAGTGAAGGAGACGGAGAGATGGAGGGAGAGAGAAAGAGAGGAGAGGGAGGGAGGCAGAGGGAGGGAGGGAGGGAGAGACGTCTCCTCCCTCCCTCTCCTCCCTCTTCTCCCTCTCCCTCTCCCTCTCCCTCCAACTCTCCCGCTCCCTCCATCTCTCCATCTCCCTCACTCCCTCCCAGAGGGAGAGACGGAGGGAGAGGCAGAGACAGGGGAGAGGGAGAGAGGAAGAGGGAGAGAGAGGGGGGAGAGAGGGAGAGGGAGAGAGGGGGAGGGAGAGAAGGAGAGGGAAAGAGGAGAGGGAAGAGGGAGAGGAAAGAGGCAGAGGAAAGAGGCAGAGGGAAGAGGGAGAGGAAGAGGGAAGAGGGAGAGAGGAGAGAGGGAGATAGGGAGAGGAAAGAGAGAGGGAGAGGGAGGGAGAGGGAGAGAGGGAGGGAGAGAGGAAGAGACAGAGGGAGAGCGAGAGAGGGAGTGGGAAAGAGGTAGAGGGAGAGCGGAACAGGGAAAGAGGTACAGGGAGAGAGGGAGGCAGCGAGGGAGGAGAGGAAGCAGGGAGAAAAGAGAGAAAGAACACACCGTCTACATTTCTGTCAAATGACACCGGGGATCCTTACACAACCAGGAGAAAGTAACACAGGGAGGCTCTTTCTCAGCTGGAACTGGAACTGCAGACGGGGCCAAACACCACCAGGCTGGCCACACGTGTCCAGCCGCCGCTCCAGCCCCGTCAGCCGTGAGTCCGGTCACCAGGGCTCTGAGTGTCTGCTCCAGGGAGCTGGGGTTCACCCTCTCACCCGGGAGGCCGGGCCAAGAGAGCAGGGCCCCGGGCTGGACACATAGGGGAAAACGC